>NC_071099.1:19578333-19600833 GCF_027358695.1 Spea bombifrons
TTTCCCCCACGAGTTCACCTGCACCATTTCTCAAGCATTAAGAACCCATTAACCCAAGCAAACAGTTCCTAAACAAGTGTAATAACCCCTGCTTTAAGTTTTATTTTATTATTATTAATGATTTCAACTCCTATGTTATAACTTACTGGTTATTAAAACCATTATTAAAAGTGATTTTAACCTTTTGAAAAGTTTTCAGTACATTCAGACCGTTCACGTGGCGTTTTCATTTCACTGCACGTTTCTTCGCTCTGACAAAACAGAACATTTAGAAATATCCGTGAGATCGGACACCGCTTGCGCACATTCGGAATAGACAGAAACAGGTTCTTTTCCAGTTGAAACGAAATCAAATTTGTTAATTCTGTTTTCCAAAGCAAACTTCCTTGCTTCGACTTCGTATAAAATGAGTCATATAAAGAAACTTTATAAGTGTGAGGTATATCCCACTTCTGCGAAAACATTACAAAGCAAACAGAGCTTTCTCGGCTTATTTAAGATGCTTTTGTTGCAAGGTGAGCTTTAGAGAGTCTACTTTATGTGCGAAGTCTTCGGAGCTCAACGCGAGACAATATCGCCTTCTAATTCACGACAGCTGTGCTCTATTTACATAACGAGGGCTTAGCTGTGTAGGAATTCGCTGATTAATTTATTTTTAATGGGAGAGAAAATACTAGGACCAAAATAAACTTTGCTCTGTGTATCTAACTATTCCTATTATACGTGGAAAAATTCATGGGAGGGGGGGCTTTGCGCGTCTTGGCTTACCGGCCATACTGCGCGGAAATTGCGTTTAGTCCCTAATTCACGCCGAATGCCTTTATTTTTCTGGGATGTCCTATAGAATATATTGGCAAATTCATTTAAAAAAATACATTTCAGGTCACTTCCGACGGAGTTGGTCCCGAGTATTTTACGTATTTTGAAGGACTTTGTGTTGGAGTAACTTTAAAGCCAATGCAATCCATGCTACAGAGGCACAAAAATGTCTGGCACTTCATAAAAATAAGAGACGAGTGGAAATAGGTTTTTTGCAATAGGTAAGCGGAAACGGGGAGAATGGTTATTCTTAGCCATGCGGTCTTTTAGGAATATTATATGTTCTGTGGTTACTTTGTGTATCGGCAGTGGAGCCGTTCGTGGAGCTGAAACCCGGGAGGCTTTTCTGGTGTTCCCCGTTTTCCTTCTCTCTGTCAAATTATCCGGGTGTTAGCTTTGTCTATGGCGGGAGTCCTAGGTAATCCTCTGTGACTGCGCATGAAATACACCATCACTTCTTCAAATAATATGTACATTAAACATAAAACAGCTAATTCTCTACGATCTTTATTCCACCGTAACAATAAGCTGGATGTGCTGGTGGGGATACGCAAGCGAATGCCATGTTTCTGTCTCCAAGATGTTGTTAATCGTCATAAAATTAGCAATGAAATCTTAGCGGTTGACCTATAGACTGGAAAACCCAAATACAGTTTAAGGTACCGGTGCTAAAATTATGTAGGTAATGGAAAAAAAGCTCAGTGTCCACAATAGATCGCTTGTAATTATATTCCGTGTATAACCAAAATTAAGAGAGTGCATAAGTGAACGACCATGACTACGATAAGCATACTTCTAAAGCGAACCGGTTATATTTAGGGGACGCGGTCGGCAGCCATTGTTCCGGAGTCCGTTTTTACAATGCTGGAGCTCGTCTATTTACAGAGCGAAGTAACCTGGAGATTCTGTGCACCGGAGCTGACCCTTTAATGAACTCGGCGCGTCCCCAAATCACCTCCCAACCCAGCCACATCATTTACCCAGAGATTATTATGCAACTGTAACAGGAGAAGACCTGCTCAGCATTACTACACATTTATTGTTTGGGGGGAAATCGTTTTAAAACCCACATGAACCTGGTAAAAGATTAACAAATAAAAGCGCAGGAAAAAAAAACACTTAATTACATTACTCCTTGGACGACGTTGGCAACAAGAGGTTCTCGTTGGTTTTCATGAAGGTTAACGCGAGGCGCCAAGTATACCTAATTGATATGCATTAAAATGCTGATGGGAAGTACACTTTATTAGTTGTTATTACTGATTTGTAGCCAGAAATTAAACTTGTCCAGAGAAACACCATTTCCAAAGCCAAAATTCAATTAAACCAGCAAAGCTTGTCACAATAACACAAGCACATGCGCAATGCCAAATATCTGCAATGCATTTAACCTGCAGCGGGTTATACTTGGTTCTAAAGTTTCACACCATGAATTACCCTGTATTACTCATAAAAACATATATATATATAACATTTTCACCGTATTTTATGCTTTTTTATAGTAAATTATGTGATACAATCAAAATGACATCTAAAGAAAGCCCTTCTTGTCCTGAAAAAAACCCAATAAATAACCTGTGTGAGTTCAGTAAATGGGAGAGGAGAGAATTACAGCTAAACACGAGCGCCGCAAAAGTGTTAAAACAGCCTTGGTCGCAAAGGGTACAAAAATAAACAGCCTGGCCACTAAGTGGTTAAATAATAACAGAATAAAGCAATGCGGGTCACTAACTTTTATTTAATGCAAATTAAGACCCTTAAGAAAACGGGCCAATAGGTGAATCACTAGGTATCAGTGACTATACACTGACCATACGTTCCCGATCGAGGGGCCTGCTGATTTATATATAGAAAAGAAATAGAAATTATAACAGATTTATAAATTCTGATACCGGATCAGCCATGTTTCCAAAAATACATTTCACTTCTTTTCAGAGATAAATGGAAAAAGGCATGAAAGTGGGGCCAAAAAATAACAAAAATGTAATGTTATTGTGTATTATCTAAGTTGCGTTATTTAGAATTTTTATCGTGAGGTTTTCTTTAATTTCGACTTCCCTGCTGATGTTGGAAAAGACCCCCTAAATCTCGTCTTTATGTTGCCGTGGTTTGAGACTTCCCTCTAGTGGCGAGAAAACATTAAGAAGCGGCTCGCGTAGAAGCAGGAACGCTTGCCCTCATTATAAGGCGGCCTTTGTGAAAACCGATACCGCGGAGCATTTATCAATTCCGGCCCGGGCCGGCCCTGCATGCAGGTACCTTATTAACGGTGTCCAGAGAGTGCTTTTATTAGTAGTATTTACTGGCGTGCGCTGATTCATTGCTTTAGACAAAAGGTTACTTCAGCTAATAACACAATTATACGTTATAATTATAACTTTGTAGAAAATCCAGGTAACTCCAAGGGCCTCACCTACCTTTCCCGCGCCTGCACATGCATGAAAACTGATAGTAAAAAAAGAGTTTCCCAATTTTACATCTGAAATGTATTTACCATGCATTCAGAATCTCTCTGCAATCAGCGCAAATATCATGAAGAATAACATTTTATTACATACGCAACAAAGCTGACACTGCTGGAAACAATGAACAAAGTAAAACGGTTCCCAGAGGCAACGGTGTCCTCAATGGGGCAAAACATCTCCCCCACCTTTCCCCTCTTCCTCCCCAATTCCCTTTTTTTATTTCCGGGCTGTCTTTTCTGCTTTGTTTTGTTTCTTTTATGTTTGTTATCTAAATACATTTGTGTGCCACGTAATCCAAATAGTTCTTCCGAAGCGTATAACGTGAGTCATGAAACGGACGTTCCTGCCGGTAAATGTTTGAATAAAACGTAGAGGAGGTGAGAATGGTTATAGATAAACAACTGATCACGCAGCACAATCACACAAGTGTGACCTCAAAGGGGGGACGTGGACTCACTTTTGCACGCAGGTACTGAGTCAGATGACAGGAGGTGGACAGCCACTGATCAACGAGACCAGACTAATAAATAAATTACTATCATTATTATTATTATTATTATTGTTATTATAATTATTATTCTTTATTTCTAAAGCGCCGACAGATTCCTCCGTTTGAGGCTATTTCAGTATGAACTATGAGTTCAGTCAAATCCCATTCCTGGTTTCTAGAAGGAACCGGAGAGGAAGTCCCCAGGTTTGTGTAAAACATACAAATAAGTGTTCAGTACTTTATTATAGTTTATTATAATTTATTATAATTATGCACCGAGCAACTTCCTGCTGTGGACTTCCTTTTGTGAAATCCTTCAGCGTAATTTCCTGGCAGCAGATGTTGTAACCGTAAATGAATCAGTCTGCGTCGTCATTAAAGGGAAAGCCCCATGGAATAATAAATGTAATCTTCTTCGTAAATAGACTGCAATGTACACAATAATGACAGGCTAGGTTTTTCTAGCACTAGATTTTTCATTTGTTGTCTAATTTCTGCTAAAATAGGTTAATTCTGGTGCCGCGTGTTCTCCAGGTAAGCAACGCACCCGGCCATCCCACGCGGACATCCCGAAATATTTTAATAGGGCCATTTAAAGGCTTTTTATTTATCCATTTTTGCAACAATCTGTCCCAAACATTGCAGGAGTAAAGCAGTCCCCCTCGCGCATGGGTAAGTCCTGTCTCTCACGTGCTGCGGTGTAGAAACGGGAACATGTAAATTTCAGTTTTCAACCTTGGAACGATGACTTTGCGAGGTCCGCAGCTGATTTGAAGCACAGTAGAAGGTTTTTATTTCAATTTAATCCATAAAACTATATTTTTTCCAAAAACCAGACAGCGCGGGGAATCCGATTAGAGTCGTATCGTATCGGCCTGTCCCGTGCGGCGGATCTGAGGACCTTTCTATGTTAGATCAGAAGAGAAAAATATTTGGTGCTGCACCCTGACCCATCTTTAAACTAAACGAGGTAAGTCAAAGGGGTAGAAGAAGTTCGCGTTTAGCAAGTTACTTTGAAACATTTCCTGCCAGACTCCACGGTAACTTAGTTATGTGACATTAGAACACCGAATCCTGCTGAGTTCGGCATTTCGGTCTATTCACTAAAGGGAGATTGGCAGCAGAGTTTGGTTTCAACTCCCTGACTCCGTTATTCATTATAAAGGAGCAACACGGACTAAGCTGAGTCTGCGTGACGTATAATTCAATGCGTGAGGAGCGTCCCTTTATCTTATTCTTTGTTAAAGCCTGAGGCGCCCGGTACTTCCCACTATTATTGAAAGCGAACCGGTGCTCCAAGTGGTTGGTGCCAGAAAAGACAGAGAAAGGGCCGGTTCTTCTGGGGCTCCCCAAATGACCATAATGTGAATGTGAATGTATAATGTGACAGCTGGCTTATGATTAGTTGCTGTGCCACGTGAACATTAATTATCACACTATTACCCTTTCATGTCGAAATTCTCTTCCGGGTTCTTCACCAACAGGCAGACCCCATTATGTAAATTAGACACAAAAGACAATTTTATATGTCAAATTCCCTTATCCCGTATGTTATATGACAGTAACAGTATGACAGCTGGGATTGACAACCTAATTCACTAACTTCTTGTTTTCTCCCTTGGAACAAACCATGGAAGGGTTTCTTTGGAAGCTGGGCCTATATGCGTTCTTCTCGGTTAAATGAATCGGCACTCGTATCTATGCATGCAGAATGACCGATACTGAAATTAGAAAAGTCCTCGGTTATTTACCATCAATGTTTCTGTTGATTGTCCTGTTTATCTTTATGCGCGGCAAAGTTGCTTTGATGTGTTAAGTGAAACACTCCGGGGACGTTTTGCTTGTATGGATTGCTATCCCCTTAAGCAATCGACATTTGCTTACATGCAAACAATAGAAGGTGTATTTTGGATTCTATTCAGGCACCGGGGACAGCTCATTATGAAGATGTAGATAATGCAGTGGGCCATGAGAAGCTCTGATATAACCCGAACACTGTTTGTTCTGCTGCCTCAACACAACAATAAGGTCATGTGACATAATCCAATCGAAATCAAGCAGAAAACAATAATCCCCATAAAACAATACAATAAAATGTCAAATGTATTTATTAATAACTGGAAGGAGCATTTGCACGTTTCTCTGTATTTATCTTTGGGACTGTCCTATGCCCCACCCAGGGCAGCACCTTTAGCCTTCCTCGGACCTGGACTGGCCGCCTGCCAAATTGGGCAAATGCCGTGCCAGACAATGAGGGCCACTTATCTTGCTGCTGCTCCCACGGCAGATCTGGTGCTTTCTCGTGTGTCTACAGTCTGACACCGGCCATGTTCACTCCTGTGAGTATAGAGTATATATAGGACTTCTCCACCTTCCTCGTGGCCTGATGAAATCGGTGGGGCTGCTTTCCGCGCACGTTCATGAAGCCCCCCACCGATACGTTTGCCCAAGCTAAGTGGGCCAATGGATTTGAAGGTTCTGCAGAACTCCCCCATGCTTTTGCAAAGGGTAAACCACATACATTTACTCAGCTACCATTCTCATTTCCCCGCGGGCCCACGGGACCAGGAAGCGGATTGGGTCTGCATAAAAGAAACTTAAAGTTATTTATCTGAAAGAAAATATGTTAAGAAAAAACATAAAATATATATATATTTGAGATTTCAAGAGCATTAAAGGCTTCACAGACAAAGTTAGTTTTATAAGCTCTAAAAGCAACTTTTCCCAAATGAATACCGAACCCAAGAGACCTTTACGCTCACACCTATGGGTGTGCTTACCTGCATGCAAACACCGCACTCACTGATTCGACGTCAGCAGGCGGTAAATTCATGCAAAGCATCAGCGCATTAATTATCACTTTAACAGTCAATCATTTTTCAAAATGTGCAGAAAATAATCCCTTCGGCATTAGCCGTTATATAAAAAAAATGCGTGTTCGATTATTCAAACTGTAACATGTTCTAGCAGGCTACGCATAAAGCTAATGGCAACATAATCTTGTTTGCAGAAACATAGAAATAACAATATTTAATTGTCATAGTTACACAAACTAACACGAAAACATACATTATTCAAAATAAGAGAAGTATCGTTATGTTTTGTATATCAACATTTATGTGTTTTAAGCTTTTTTATTGGGATTGCTTTCAAAAATGACAAATTAACAAAGTTCCATGGCGCTTAGTAACTGTCTTAATACTTTGCTGACCCTGCCATGAAAAATGAGCCATATATGTGGTACACCTTATCCTTTATTATTACTTATTAAGCAAGGCCCTAATGTATCAGTTTGTCTTTGTCTATTCTCGTCTCGTCCTTCCCCCTTGAATATATATTTATTGGGTTTTTTCTTTAGACAAATATTTTTTGTATACATTTAGAAAGGATTAAGAATACAGCACTAGTGTGACTCTGAAAGATATATGTGAAATTATATAGAAATGTAAAATAACCCCCACTATCAATTGGTTAAAGCAAAAAATCAATCAATAATATTTATCTCCAAAAAACAGATAAAGAGATAAAAGATAAAGAGAAATCCAAAGTATAAATGGATCGAAACCACAAAATAATGACGTAAGATCCACGCTTCACCCAAGGTAATAGAATAGAAATAGAAATGATGCCTGTTATATATATATATATTCAATGTTTTCTATAGTTTATATAGTTTTCTATAGTTTATATAGTTTTCTATAGTTTATATAGTTTTCTATAGTTTATATAGTTTTCTATAGTTTATATAGTTTATATAGTTTTATATAGTTTATATAGTTTTATATATATATATATATGTGTGTGTGTGTGTGTGTTCAATGTTTTATATAGTTTAGATAGTTTTATATACTAAGCACGTGCTACTAGGGTTAAAATAAAATGCTATTAATTTATGTTTGAATTCTTCTATAAAACAGCATTGTGCTGTCAGCGATCTTCAGTTGCTGCCTGCTAGAACACGTTACATTACAACACCTTAGTTGTCGTCTGTCTGGGAGGCAAAAAAAACTCAACAAACAGGTAGCATGGGGGTAGGGCTGGATTCTGTTGTGAGATTACAAAGAAAATGGGTTTAGGTAAAAGCTCGGGTAGGTATGAGGAAGTTCAATAGAAACTGTCCAGAAGATAGCGAGGCTGAAGCAGGTGAACGGGGAGCTGAATTTCTCCTCATACTTTATCCGTCCATTGAAGATTCCACATCTAAGAGCCAAGCTGCAGCTGGGATTTATCGTTTATGATTTCTGATTTCGTTTTGTGGATTGAATTTTGAAGATGCAAAATCCAGAGGCCAGGAGAGGATTAAGAACAACCGGCCAACTTAGGAGCAGAGTAGAAGAACTTAAAAGCCCCTGGAGACAAAGTTCACCGTTTGTCCTAAATTATAACGAATCCGCTCGCCTTGCCACCGATGCCCTGCTGGAACATGGAGAACAGGGGTACCTCCAGGTGCTGAGTGAGGAGAAGGAGCTCCCTTTCCTATCCAGCTTGGACATTGATTTTATTTGCAGAAGTGCAAATGTTAATGGAGCGTCTGATGACTCCGTCTTGGATGGCGATGGAACCAACACCTCCTTTAGTGACAATTGTCCTTCTGAGCTAACATCTGGAACTTACTTTCCTGTGATGTCAGATGTTGATGCCCCAGCACTTGAGCTGGGGTGGCCCGAGCTGCCGCTGGCCACTAGAACCAAAGGCACAGAGGTGCAAGTTATTTTCCAAAGGCATAGATCCAACGTTATCAAAGATTTGATACGGTCGCTGATAAATAAAGCAAAGACGGTAAGTATGTTGTTATTGAGGCTGAATCTTCACATAGATCTATGCATTGAAGTATACTGACAGCCTACAGTAAATACATACACACTGACCACCTGCTTTATATGTTGCTGTGTCTAAAAGCCAAATCATTTATTTCTGGGGTGGGTGATGTCACTGATTGACCGTATCATATATCATTATGGTAAAATGTGTAAAACCTTTCAAGCCATTGCACCTACAAAACTGATATATCATATATGTAAAACAAAATGTATCCGAGTAATAAGGATCAGGCACTAGGCGTGGGCTATTAACACCATCACAAACAAAGAATAAGATCACATTATATAAATCAATACATAGTAATAAAGAAATTTAGTATCTTTAAACTAATCTTCCGATCCTCGAAACGTCATCTAGTGAAAAATTGTCGATTAAACAGTGCAAACGCAAGCATGCCCAACGAGAATTTATTCATTACTCATTAACGGAAGATTTGTCCAGCTACATTATGGTCCGCATCGTGTTGCGTGTCCGCTGTGACAAGGGCAAGCTGGCAAGCTCTCTGACATAAAACCACCCTGCGCATGTTATCTGTTAAATCCCACAGTGTACTTGGATCCAGCTAATGTTTGCCCCCGGTCCTGTTACCATTAAAGATGTTCCACGAAATAGCGCAGATGACACTGGAGAGATATAACAGAGTATCTATACTTATATAATCGTGTTCCATATGCAGATTCTGTATATTGATAATCCACAAATATGAACCCTGTTCATAACTTACAATAGTTTATAAATCTACTTTAGCTATTTTTTGAACAAAATGAGTTAAACATTTTAATCATAATTAACAAACACATTTAAAACAAATGATAATTCACAATGAATCATAAACGGTTTCTCTCCATTACTATGTGTACGCAGACCGTCAGTTGTCTTTAGTATTAAGTGAACGGTAATCTCTGCTTTACCGGTATGATTTGCTATATTTGTAAATAATTACACACCCCGTTCCTATTTCTGTAATGCCGTAGATGACTTAACTCAGCCCTGGCTTTAATTTTCCATACATTTTAATAAGTTATTTTTAATGATCCGTGTTGCAATTCGGTTTTCAAAATTAGAGTCACGTAACCTACAGGAGAGGAGCAGGGGAAGAACCTCCACTAAGATGACAAGTAACATAATTCTATATGTGTTAGTCTATGAATGAAGAGACCTATGCATCATATAAGGCAACAAACATTTACATGCGGCCCAACGTTTACAATGTTCATATCTGGTCGTCCTAATTTCCACCGGTACAAACACTGCAACAAACATGTTTTCTGTTCCCATGGCCTCCAGAAGCTTTAACAGAACTCGTCATAGTACCCGATGATTAAGTGTACATTCGGGCAGGAAGAATATCTACATTGTTCCACGTGAGCGTTCATTGATCCATTGACCGATTTAAAATGGATTTGAATTAATCTGAGGAAGGAGGCTTTATATGAGCTTCAAAGTCCAGACTTCTCCTGCTTGCTGCTAGGGAAAGTATCAACGAATCGCATGGAGATAAATTGTATTTGTAGTCTCAGTGAGTCATTATTTACCGTGAAACTCGGAATCTTCTCAGAAGGTTTATGAATCACATATAAATATTTTTTATGCAAATGACATTAAATAGACATAGTTCAATGTTGTGTAATGGAAATAATGAATTATAATTATTAGGTCTATCCTGGTTTGACCTAATAAGAAAATGTCGGCCATAGTTTTGTGTCGGTGAGGGCAGAGCTACAAAGGGTGAAGTCTTAATGCAATGCGTTAAAAGTAGTGAAGGTTTACCTGGAAGACTGGAGCAGTGTCTGACACTTCTGGGGACTGAGACAGGGCCTGGGCTTTCCGCCTTTGATGTTGGAGGCACGCATGCACACAGCACGGTCCCCAGTGCTGCCATCAGTAGTTTTGGAGCCCCTTCCAAACAAATGGTCTGGGCCTCCCTACGCAGACAAACCCTCTCCACGCCACCAGTATTTACTCTTCTATTAATCTTTTTTGCTGGTAAAGATGGCTTAGACAAGCTGTTTGGGAGACATTGCAGGAGACTAGCGATGTCTCTACCAGTGAGGACTAGGGTGGCCACATTTTATTATTGCCATTTGCAGACACAGTGTGGATCTGATGAGATTACACACTCAGACAAATATTGTATATTACACTTGTGCACAGGGCTCAAACTAATTTTGGAATATTTTTGTTTCCTTTTTAGCTTATTTGTTACCCTTTTGAAAACAAAATTCATTGCCCAGAAATGCTCTTATCTCTCTGTCAGTCAGTCCTGTCTGTGCACTCTGTCCTGCCTTTTATTTGCCCCCACCTGCTCACTTACCTTCTTTAGACACTTCCTGGTCTCCTCTGATCTCTCTCTACAAAAGCAGCGGGGGAGAGGGAGGTCAGTATGTGAGACAGAGTCCTGCTGTGGAAGAAAAAAAACAAAAAAACGACAGAAGAAAGGGAAGGGGTGGAGACTAAACTTATATTAAGAACCATACAGCTCATTAAAAATGTGTTTAAATGAAATCATGTAGGTAAAATACCCTATATTCTTAACTTCTCACTCCATTACACTCGCTACAATCAAAAAGTAACATGTTGCATAATATATTTTATTAAAGTCATGTCTTTATTCACACAACTAACGTCACAAAAACAAATGTTTTCCTCTGCTTTATGATATATTTTTAAAATACCACACGGTTGGCAAACTGGATTATATATGTTATGTGCTTAATGAGCTTTCTATCTCCAGGTTATTGCAGTGGTGATGGATTTGTTCACAGATGTGGAGATTTTATGCGATCTTATCGAAGCAGCCACCAAAAGACGAGTCCCAGTTTACCTTTTACTCGATGAAATAAACATTATCTATTTTATAGAAATGTATGAAAAGTTGGGCTTCAACAAAATTCACGTTTCGGTAAGTAGAAATCATTGTTAGTTCATGAAGGGCATCTGTATTTTAATGCAAAAGGCAAAATTTTATTTTATTATAAAATAAAAAATACTATTTCATAGATGCGTGCAAATGGGCCAAAAACTATTTGGACTCATTTTATGTTTTTTTGGCCAATTCATTTTCGGACAATGAATTCAGTTTCCTGCCCCTTCTTGGGAGTCATTTAAAATTCAGGAACAAAGTTTGTTGTCAAAGGCCCACATTTACTCTCACACCCACTCTCACACCCACTCTCACGCTCACTCTCACGCTGATTTTTGTTCACTCTCTCTTACTAATGCTCTCTGAATTTCTCCCTGCTTTCTCTGTGGACCACTTCCGTTTCCGTGTCTCACATCTTCTTGTTCTTCTTTCTTCTCTATCCTAATCCACATCTCTGCGGACATAACCACGAAAGTCGGGTGAGAGGATGTGATGTCAGGTTTTGATGTCAGGTTGTGATGTAAGGTTGTGATGTCAGGTTATCGTTAAACTTGCTGCTTTCTGGGTTGCTCAGGCCTGATCTATGGGTTCAGCTGGTGAGCTCATGGTGAGGTAAGCAATCACCCAAGTTGCTGCATGTTTCTCCCAAGCTGAATAAAAACCTTAAAATTAAGCTTGGCAAGATTCGAAATGATCCAACGCGTTACATTGCGTAACACCTTAAGAAACCAGGCTATTAGAAACATAAGTAATAACACAGAATGTTTCATTTAACATTTTCTTCTTTCAATCTTAGAACATGAAAATCCGTACGATGACTGGCGATACTTACTGCACTAAATCGGGAAAGAAATTCTCTGGCCAGCTTCTGGAGAAGTTTATTATCATTGATTGTGAACATGTTATTGCCGGGGCATACAGGTAAGGAAGTTTAAAACAAAATCAGCACTACGATTTATATGATATTGATCTTCATATTTTAGGTTTGTATGAACTACTAGGAAAAGCGTGACTTCTAGTGATTACTGTTTGTTCCCAAAGCTGAGAAGTTCTTGTGCCTTGTGTACTTTCCCAAATATTAAAACACGTGATCAGTGGAATGGTTCTTGGTTGACACCGGTGCTGATGTGATTGTGCTGGATAGAACTTAGAGGCCGGTTGCATTCTAAAATACACTTCTCCTGTCTTAGTTTCAGCTGGCTTTCAAGCCACGTCCACAGCAACATGGTGACCTACTTCAAAGGAAATATAGTTGAAGTCTTCGACAGAGAATTCCGATGTTTATACGCAGATTCCCTGGAAGCCGATTACTTTACCTGCATAGAGAATGAAAACCCCAAGGCAGCTGGAAATAGAATCTTACGGAACCGGTGGGCTGTCAAGAAATCTCCCCCAATACCTAAACGAGGTCCTGAGATCTCCGTTGAATCGAATTCTAATTCTGGCAGTCAGTCGAGTGTAAAGACTCCACCTTTCTCTAACAACCAAGCAGTAACCATCATCTACGACGATAAAACGCATGGAAATAATTATGGCCGAAAATTTAGTGAACAGCAAGATGTGGATATTTTGAACGAAGCGCGTCGCCAGTCAGATCCGAACACTGAGAGGAATAACCTACTGGCAATGCAGAAATTACTCTTATCAAAGTCAACTCCAATCCTTAACGACAAAAGCCTCACAACGACATCTTCTCCACTGACTCCCAAGTTTGGGGCTCTACAGAAAAAACCTCTGCAGGCGGAAAATAAAACCTCACCGAAAATGAAAAGTGACTTAGCGCTAAATAAAATCTGCGAATCCCAACATAAAAAAAGCGACCCAGCCAATGCTAAAAACAAGGAGGATCCCATGAAGAACAAACGAATGACTCTAGGACACAGCAAGCTAGACCTCATTACAAAGTACAAACCAGAAAAAATTTATAGCAGATTTGATTTAGTACGTAAATAAATCTACGATGGACAAAGGCAGCTCTGCCTCAGAACTAGAGGGGACTTACAGAAAATCTACCAAAGATGGGACAAATTAACAAAGTAGTGACGAGTGTCTTTCATATCAACTACTTTTATCTCCCGACATGTGATAGTAAATATACAGTAAATATACAGGTAACACTTAAAGAGTTTATCTGACAGCCAGAACAGTCAGTTTTAGTGACATGACAGCCATGCCTGAGGTTTGGGTGCCTGGTGGGCTTGGGTTGTATATTCATGTTTGAGTTAAGAGAGGAATAAAGCCGGTTAAAGGAAATAAGGCAAGCTGCTACCTGTGGCTCTTTCACACCGACCCTCTGGGGCAGATACAGAGAATTATATTTTACTGGCAATACACATGATTTTCTTATTAAACCTATCCGTTTTATAACAATAGTTTATTTCTTGTTAAATTGTATCAAATGTGTAACACTTTTATATGTGACTTCTCGATAATTAAAAATCATCATCAAAGTGAAGCTCTAGAGACATGGCTGCTGTAAATATCAGAAAAATCCCTGATTTTCACTAAATAACACAGGGGAGGAAGATGGAATGAACGCTATATGTAAGGAAACATCAGGTTATAAGGTAAATGTATCACGATGGGCAATTATGTGAAATATTATTATGCTGCTACACAAATCAATAAATGATAAATCAATAGATAAATAAAGTGCTGCTGCCAGAGACGTCAACGTATGATGATGATTTAGTGAAATAACAATATAGGAAATAATAATAGGAATAATATGTATCAATGTTTCGCTTGTAAGTATTACTCACCGCAAGTAAGTAACATCCCTGCATTTGGAAGTCAGCCATGCTAGCTAATGCTTTGAGATGCATGATATTTAGACATAAATCGTAAATACATTGTGTTCCATACTAGAAAGAATTATGACACAGCCTAAAATTTGAAAGAAGTACTGTGAATAAGAAATATTGTATCTCTACCAAATGTTTGATTTTAATAAAAATAAAAAATAAAGCCTGAATAAGAGAGAGCTGTAGTAACTCCCAGAGATCACCCACATGTATCCTCCTGTTGTCCCCGGAATCACTTCCAGCACCAGCCAGCATGCGCACCTTGGAACCCTGCTATGTGTACCCAATAAGTAGACACAACTACCTTGAGTTGAGTACAGCAAAAATTAAAATTTTATTGATGTAAAACATAGACTGATATATCCACAGAACTTCATTAACATAAATTAACAGATACATGCATACAACCCAACCTTTAATCCCCCGGCAGTAATCCTATTGATTGGATTAATTACGCAATGGAGTTCCTGCCTGTGCTGTCTTTGTTTGCCAGGCTGGAGCCGTCTCTGAGTACCTTGGGGTCCTGTATTACAGCTCATTCTGTCACAATAAGGAGACCGTGGAGAAAAGAAAATCATTGCTTTTGCAGCTAAAGGTTATATAATTACTTTAATGACTTCCCATATGTGTTGGGAGCCACAAACAAGAGAGAGGGGAGAAGTGTGGTAAAATTATACCTTTATTATACAAACGATAGCACAGTCCATGGTTGTAGTCCTAAAACAAAGCCAGAAGAGGGTAGTCAGATGAGCCGAAGTCAGGATACCTTCCACGTAATAAAACACTCCAGGCAGGTTCATCGGAACAAACACTGACTTTCCATCACACCTATCACACACAACACTTCATCTATCACAACTCACTCCCATCACACATCACCACCCCATCCCTCACGCCTACCTGCCTTCACATCTATCACACACCATAACTCACACCTTTTACTTATCACAACTCACTCTCATCACACCTATCACATACAGCACTTCATCTATCACAACTCACTCCCATCACACATCACCACCCCATCCCTCACGCCTACCTGCCTTCACATATATCACACACCATAACACACACCTTTTACTTATCACAACTCACTCCCATCACACCTACCAACGACACATCATTCCCGCCACACCTATCACACGCCAATCCCTCCCATTTCCCACTATTTTAAATGGGCAAGGGGAGACCTGAACATATCGGGTGTGATATAGGATACACAGTGTAAGCGGGGGTGGCCAGGGGTATGTATGTATGTATGTTTATTTGTTTGTGTATATATATATATAATGTGAACATGAATGTGGATGTCTATTTATACGTGTAATTTTGTGTGTAAACATGTATGTGTAAGTGGTGTGAGATGGAGTGTGTGTTAGTAGTAGTGGTGTGAGAGAATGGATGTGTATGAGTAACTGTGTTTACATATGTGTGCCAGAGTGTGTTGAAAGGGGCGCAAGGGGCAAAGAAGCCACAGAAATTGAGGGCAATGATGGCACAGACAAGTTGTTTGGGGGCAATGATGGCACAGATAAGCTGTTTGGGGCACTGTCAAGATGAGGGCAAAGAGGGCAAAGACAGGCTGTTTGGGAGTTATGATGGCACTGATAAGCTGCTTGGCAAAGGCACTCACAAATTATTTAGGGTAAAGGTGGCACTGTGGGGCATGTTGCTTGGTAAAGCCACCTTTACCAGCTTATTGGTGCCCCAAACAGTCTAGAGATGTTTGTCCTTCGTAAAACAAGAGCAATTGCGTAAATAAAAAAAAATATTTCCGCAAATATTAGTAAACTGGAATAAAAGGTATACAATAAGAGTTTTCTATGCATTTCCAAACTTGCCCACAAGAAAAATGGCTGCCTTCGCTCGACGCTCTCTGCGTCCTTCGGCAGCCTTTGCACGCAACCCGGAAGAGGATCAGAAGCTCACGCTGGCCACGTGTTTGACCCATTGAGAGGTGGGTGATAGTTACTTGCACCGTGAGGAGACCGAGCTCGCTGGTTTTAATCGTTAGCGCCGGTAAGTCATTGTACAGAAATGCGTTTATTGCTGATAACGGAGCCGTTCCCGATGGGTTTCTCCGCCGCCAGGAGGCCTCTAATTTAGTTTTTGTGTTCGTAGCGGGAGAAAGTCTTCAACGAAGCCGAAATGGCAGTCCGGGCCTCTTTTGAAAACAACAACGAGATCGGGTGTTTCGCGAAACTTACTAACACTTACTGCCTGGTGGCGATCGGAGGATCGGAAAACTTCTACAGGTATGGGGTGAGCGGAGGAACCGCAGGGTCCAGAGATGCTGATCGCTATGTACATACATCTCGCCGTCTCTCTAACACACATCGCTTCGGTTACAGATAAATCTACGAGATCTACTATCCTGGAAAATACAGTCTGTTCCGCGTTAGTACATTTTTGGTTAAACAGAACCATCCATGGGCGCTGTCAGAGTTTGGCTCCCAGTCCCGGGGTTTTTTGCCCACTATTTGGGTGAAGGGGCAGATTATTAGGGCCACGCAGTCTGTTTATAAGACTCCGAATTGGAGCTTTTGCTGCCTGCATGTTATGGTTGGTGTCCCTGCTTGAATAAAGGGGTCAATCAGGGGCTCCACGAGGAGTTATTGGAGCCATTAGGTTAACACCTAAAAAGCGTGATGATGAGCTGTTAAAGAGTTAATATTTCGAGCGTCTCTGGGCTCTGCTCGTGTATGAAGTTAAGACATAACCCTATTGTGTTGTTTTTGTGAATAAGTGCCTTGTACCTGCCCTGTACCCCACAATCTGTGTAAACCAGCCTTGCCCCGCTGCAGTCCTCCTGGGCGCTGCGTTGGCGATAGATGCCAGGCATCAAGTAACAGAAACGGGGCAGGAGTCCTGTGTATCCGCGTCTGGATAGAAGTCGTCTTCATTTTGTCCCTCGATGACTCGAGTATTTGAGATTCCACGTTGTATATTTTAGAATCGCCGTCTGCTGGGTATATAATGTTACCGTTCTGTGCGGGCTGCGGAATTCTCTTCACACGAGCTGTTCTGTCACAGAATTCAGCGCACAAACTTAGTTCTGTGCCACTCTGGTTCCGGCGGGATACATTGTGTACTGCGAACCCGCGTGTGCACAGCGCTGAGCAACGTTTGGAGGAAAAATGTCCGCTTGGCATCACAGACCTGATGATTCCAGGAGAAAAGGGAGTCACCTCCTTAACTCTATTCATCTATTCATCGCTGTTTTTTTGATATTGGTTTGCTGCCGTTCCATGACTGTACAACAAACAGTAACCGTTTGCCGCTGTCATATTTAACCTGTCTTCTGGTAAGGCTGTGATGTCTTTAAATCTATAGAATCTATAACATTCTATATAAATTACGACGGCAGCTATGTTTTAATTACAAATGCTTTCCTTTGCAGTGTGTTTGAAGGAGAGCTTTCTGAGACTGTCCCTGTAGTACATGCTTCAATAGCGGGATGCAGAATTATTGGCAGGATGTGTGTTGGTGAGTAATGATGTCATAACTCCGGTCACCGGCCCGTCAGCTTCAGTACAGTACGTCCTTTTCAGGGTGATTCACAAATTCGCTCTGATATATAAATTAACGCTTGCTCGTTATCACTCGAGTGCGGATAGAAGAACTGTAATCTCTTACTAACTCTTCTGTTCCAGATATATCTGTATTATTATAAAGCAAGCATCAACGTTTCCTCGTGGTGTAAAATGTTTTTTGATGGCTCTCAGGCATCAGAATGGATATTCAGAAAATATTCCTATTGAAGCGTGAGATGGCTTTTTGTTCCTCACCGCACTCTCATAATATGTTTTATTTTAGGCAACCGTAACGGTCTTTTAGTACCGAGCAATACTACAGATCAAGAGCTGCAGCACATTAGAAACAGTCTGCCGGACTCGGTGCGGATCCAAAGAGTGGAAGAGAGGCTTTCTGCTTTGGGAAACGTCATCGCGTGTAATGATTATGTAGCCCTCGTCCATCCAGACCTTGACAGGGTACGTATCGCCTCTAAAAGCTACAGTCGCCTGTGAAGCCTAAGCTGCAACATAAAATCCTTCTGTAAAATTATTTTGGGGTTTTTGGACCAGTGTATAGATGTTTGAAAAGTGGTTTTAGCATCTATGAAACATGATTGTAATGCAGTCACCATAGTAACCAGTAAAATACTTCTGCGTATTGGTGCGTATTAAGTGCTTTCCTACTCCTTATAACTGTGACCCGTCGTATATGGTGTATTCTACAATTTGCCTATCGCCCCTGGAGCAGGAATAGCTGAAAATGTAAAGCATTAGAGTAATATTTTAATAAATCTTGATGATAACGCTTAAGGTTTTCTCAAACTTTATTATAGAACATTTTATTTGCCGAAATTCTCAAATATCCTTCGTTAGCGTATATCATTTTTATTAGAGATTCTGTCAGATTCTCCCGGTGGGCTTCGCTGGTGTTAATGCTAATTATACAAACATATTTAATGTTTGAATTTGCATGAAAATAAGAGTGTTGTATTTTGTTTATACAAACATACTTATAGTTGTAGAATTTGCATGAAAATAAGTGATGTATTTTCTTTTTCCCACTCATTGCTTTTAATTTATTTGCAGGAAACGGAGGAGATATTGGCAGATGTCCTAAAAGTGGAAGTGTTTAGGCAAACAGTCGCCGAACAGGTTCTCGTTGGAAGTTACTGTGCGTTTAGTAATCAAGGAGGTTTAGTCCATCCCAAAACATCCATCGAGGATCAAGATGAGCTGTCTTCTCTCTTACAGGTTCCCCTCGTGGTAAGCCTTTTACGTACAAATCATTTTCGGGGAATGATGCAACGAAACTTTATAAAATCCCGCCATTTAAGGGACTTCTGTACACCAAGTGTTTTCCGTCTGATAGCATTGCACCGTCATTCATAACCGGATGTTGAATTCTCTGCTTTGTACCCTCCTGTCAATACCTGCTGCCGGGTCGGCACTCGCTTTTCTGTGACGTTCCCTGAAAAACCTGTCAATGATTTTAGATTTCTGAATTATTTTTCCAATATCTTTTTTTAGTTATAAAAAGTGAACCACTCTGTGTAAACCGTATGAAGCGTTACAAACATGAAAGTGTTGCGTTTTATTTTGTAGGCTGGTACAGTAAACCGAGGCAGCGAAGTGATTGCGTCAGGAATGGTTGTTAATGATTGGTGTGCATTTTGTGGCCTGGATACAACAAGCACCGAGCTCTCCGTTATAGAAAGTGTATTCAAACTGAGTGATGCACAGCCTAGTACCATCGCTACCAGCATGAGAGATTCTCTCATCGATAGGTATGATACCATAACACACAATTATCCAAATCCACAACAATCTTCTAAATGACAATATAGTGCACAATCATTATTAGAACATTGCTGTATTCCCATTTATATACGGTGCTGACTACACAATTGTGATCATTTTATTTGTAGGTCCAATTCCTCATATTTTCCTAACTTCTAGCACTCCCTAGTGTGTGTCCTTAGCACTGTTGCGTAACATACGTACACTCGCAGTCATCCTTACTACTGTGCTCTGGCATATGATGTCATATCCTGGCATATGATGCCATATCCTGGCATTAGCTACAGCATGCTATGTGGAGTCATCAACAGGGTAACTGGACCGGTAGGGGCCTGCCCGTTTTACATTACTGTTTACTCCCCAACCAGTCTAGGCCAATATACACTGCTGCTAATGAGAAGCGTTCTTGAGCACAAACATTCTTTACTTGGTTTTCGTTACCTGTGTCACAGTAACTCTTGTCTGTATGTTATGTTCATAATAGAAATACAAAGGCATATGCATTAATGCTTAAAAATAGTTTATGTATAATCTTTAGCATTTAATGCATAGCCTGTGTATAAAATTTGTGAATATGATATAAGAATAACATTTTTAATTATGGATTTTTTTTAATCATTCTCTTTTCTCTTTCAGCTTAACATAAGAGGTAACTACAGGAAAAAAAAAGCGGAAGAACACCTTTGAAAATCAGTTGCTAACTTAAGCAAAACTGTGCTACCAAATGTAAATAGGTTGATTAGGAACACTTGGTGTGTACTGGTTAAGCAGCAACTTAACGGTATCTGAAATTATATGTAAAACCTGGATAATGTAGTACACAACGTTTTCCAGGAGTATTATGTAATGCACTTACTCTGCTTCAATACAAAAATAATAAATACTATTTTACAACATCTTCAAAGTGTGTATTTTCTTCTTTCCTCTGAGTAACTCAGTAGTGGTTCCTTGTCTACCCCTTTCTCTTCTAGCATGACCGGTTAGAACGGTGATTGCGAGCCAGGCCTTCCCATCCAACATCAGTGTCTGACCTCACAAGTCTCTGCTCTACTGGATGAATGAGCAAAAATCTCGTGGAAAGCCTCACTAGAAGACTGGAAGCTGTCATGGCTGCAAGGAGGCACCAACCACATATTAATGTCTCTGTATTTAGAATATGATGTAAAGTGATATAACCACATCTTTCTTTACAAATAATAACTCCCAAGCACCTCTATTCTGTTGTCAGTGATACCAACACTATGTACCCTGATGCAGGCCTTTGCGGAAAAAAGATATACCTTGCCTCAGTCTTTATTGTTATTAAAAGCATTAAGTATGGGTCCAATACAGATCCCTGAGGTACCCCACTAATAACAAGATTTTTCTCTGAATATGAATAATTTACAACTTTGTTTATTGTCACTCAATTGTTGCATTATCCATTCAACTATTCTGGCATCCAAGCACTGCAATGTATTTGTTAGTCTTCTTTCAGGGGCAGCATCAAACTAGGTGAAAGCTGTCACATTAGTTGTGGTACTTTTGCTTCTAGGTTTCTTTTATCCGAAATCTGATTTGGAAACGGAGACAAAGCAGAACGTTAAAACACAATATCTAATTCACAGTCACCACGGAAGGTTGCAAGAGCAGGATGTTAAATGCATTTTAACTACTCATTCTCAAACAACTCCCACTGATAAACGGTCCAGTTATAAGGTAAGGTTTTGCAACAAGGCTATGATTAAACAATCATATCTCTACATTTTGGCATGCATGAAGATAATTGTATAGTTTTGTCATACAATATCTAACGTGAACCAGGACGGCAATATATGCATATACATGCATATATACATATATATATATATATATATATATATATATACATATACACATAGATACACATATATACACACGTATATATACATACACACATATACATACACATTTATACATACATGTATACATGTATATGTATGTATACATACATGCATACAAATGCATACATGTATACATGCATGCATACATCCATGTATACGTACATACATGTATACATACATATACCTACATACGTACATGTATACGTGCGTACATGTATACGTGCGTACATGTATACGTACATACATGTATACATGTATACGTACATACATGTATACGTACATGTATACATGTATACGTACATACATGTATACGTACATGTATACATATATACTTACATACATGTATACGTACATGTATACGTACATGTATACATGTATACGTACATACATGTATACGTACATACATGTATACGTACATACATGTATACATGTATACGTACATGTATACATGTATACATGTATGTATACATGTATACGTGTATGTATACATGTATACGTACATGTATACATGTATACGTACATGTATACGTACATGTATACGTACATGTATACGTACATGTATACGTACATGTATACGTACATGTATACGTACATGTATACGTACATGTATACGTACATGTATACG
Organism: Spea bombifrons; assembly: GCF_027358695.1. Classification (NCBI taxonomy): domain Eukaryota; kingdom Metazoa; phylum Chordata; class Amphibia; order Anura; family Pelobatidae; genus Spea; species Spea bombifrons. Next base: position 19,600,395 of record NC_071099.1, read on the forward strand.
TACATGTGTACATGTATACGTACATGTGTACATGTATACGTACATGTGTACATGTATACGTACATGTGTACATGTATACGTACATGTGTACATGTATACGTACATGTGTACATGTGTACGTACATGTATACGTACATGTGTACGTACATGTGTACGTACATGTGTACGTACATGTGTACGTACATGTATACGTACATGTGTACGTGTATACGTACATGTATACGTACATGTATACGTACATGTATACACACATACGTACATGTATACACACATACGTACATGTATACACACACACGTATACACACACATGTATACACACACATACATACATGTATACACACATGCATATGTATGCATGTATAGATGCATTTACATATATATACCTATATATATATATATATATGATACATACATATACATAAATATATACCTATATATG
>NC_071099.1:19623333-19660833 GCF_027358695.1 Spea bombifrons
GCCTCTCATGGAAGAGCTTGGTTGCCTCTGTATAACGCGTAGGTTACATCACAGAAATGTCACAAACATCACGTCGCAGATTTGTGGATTCACTAAAAAATCAATTGTGGTGGACAATATAAAACGGTATCAAAAGAAAGGACCATCTGCCCTTCAAATAAAAAGAAAACGATATAAACTGTATAGAAAACTAAACATGTAAAGGAAAGTCATGATCGAACAAGCATATGATAAAAATGTCACTAGGGTGTGAAAAACCCTGGCCATGAAAAGGTTAAAGGACCATCCGGCAACGATCTTTAGAGTCCTTGACTCCTCATATTGCGCGATCCAAACAATAAAATAAATAAGACAAAATTCCAAAACTGTGACGGAAGCAGAGGCGTAACTTCCATGGGCCAAAAGGGGCAACTGCTCAAAGCGTCTGAGGGGTACGCTGAAGAGACCCAATGGCCATGCCCAAGTACCTCATTCCACATCAAAAAGTGGATGTAATGTCAGACGGGGCAATCGGACCGTTCCCCATAATAACATCGAGCCTAGATAATTCACAGCTGCAATACTAAATCCTACAGTTTCCATAATCAAACAATTTGCATGGGTTCTGGCACAAAAATAAAGGGGCACAAGAGCCTCTTAAAAATAGTTCCCAAAATAAGCCCTCACAGAAACTTAAATATAGGTAAATTCATTAATTATTAAATGCCAAAATTCATATAGGAGCAGCATCTGTGTGAATCACCACAAGAAGATATAAAATATATGAATTCTATTAAATTATGTTTATTATATTAAATAGACATAATTAATTACATAAACCGGATTATAACATCATCAATAAATCATTTTAATCAATATAGTGCTAGTTCCATACAAAAATAAACATTCATATCAAAACAACATCATCCCTCGGGGTCTTATATCACAAACAATGAAAAAAGAAAAATACAAACAGTGCAGCTATTGGAACGTATTGTCTAAATAATAATACTGCAAGCTATTAGTGTACAGAGGTCACGAAAAGTGATCGGCAGAACCCCCCCCATGCATTTTCAAGGGGGCATCAATTTAAAAAGACCCAAAGTATTACATGCTTTGTATTTTACTGTCTTAAATATGTCTTTAACTCCAAACCCAACTGTGCCATCTATCTATCTATCTATCTATCAATATAAGGAATATTGGGAATATATGGAATATGGGGAATATTGGGAATATGGGGAATATATGGAATATTGGGAATATGGGGAATACAGGGAATATAGGGAATATGGGGAATATAGGGAATATTGGGAATATGGGGAATACAGGGAATATAGGGAATATAGGGAATATAGGGAAAGGTGCGTCTATCATCCAGGAGTCACCCCGATACACAGCATTAAGGTTGAGTATAGTTATACTACTCTTAAAGCTCAGCTGTCTCTGTTTTTACATATAACATAGTGTATAAAAAAATCTATGCTTCAGCAGGTGGAGACGCTAAGAAAGCCATTTTATTTAAACTTGGTTTATATAATCAAGCTGACCAAGCTTAAACCTTATCAGTCAGTTCAAAAAAAGACACAGCCTTTCAATGTTTTTGAACACACTATGATGTCATAAAATGCTAAACAGACACGAGCTCCCATCTCAGTACAGAGAGGCTGTTTTGAAGATACCTGGAAGGAGCAGAATACAGAGATCAGGGGTTTGCCACCACAGCCTAAGGTGCAACACGATGGATTTGGAAAAAAGATTCTCCCCTTCAGACATTCGTCTGAGAAAGATGCAGCGGAGAATGAGTGCCACGGCCTGCACCATCTTTAATGAGCTCAGGCTGGAGGGCAAACTATGTGATGTAGTTATCAAGGTGGACCGCTTCGAGTTTAATGCTCACAAGAACATCCTATGCAGCTGTAGCTCTTATTTTAGGTCAGTATTTTAGGTCAGTATTGAGCTTCTAGACTTATTTCTCAATGAAGATTCAACCTCTGTACAAAATATTTCATGACTAAATAGATTGTGTAACAAATAAATACGTGACATTTTTGCATTTGGTTAATACTTTGACTGCCGCGTAATAAATGGTTGGCTTCATAGTTGGGCTTGGCATGTGCTAGGCCAAGTGGACCTATGAAGAAAATCATGCTCTTCTTGTAAGAGAAGCTCCCTGTGGTTTGCCCCTAGTCAGTGAGTTGAAACTGCAGCTGTCCTACAAACACCTTCTTTAGTGAATAAACTTGGTTTAGCCAACACACAAAGTGTAAACCTGAAAAGGCGAGTACAAGGGGTATTCATTTGGATATAATTATGAATAATTATCTTTCTCAAATGACTTTGTCAATTTGGGGAGCGGGAATAAAGATATTAGAGTAGGTCAAACTTGTAACTATACAAAGATGGTTGGTCCATTTCACAAGAACTTGGTGGAATCCATACTGAAACATCGTGAGCACCACCAATAAGTACTGTCCATATAAGCAGACCTAGCAACCGTCTAGTGTCCCCATTGGCCTACGGACCCCGTTATAGGGGTGAAATGTGACAAGTGTGGCACAAATCCTACGTAAAGCTGTAGCCATCATATTTCTTTTCAATAAATGACTTTCCTACGGTCATGACTAATTACGATTTTGTTGTGTCTATTAATTATAGGGTCCAATAAATTTTGAGTACGGCCTTTAAACACCAGAGTTACCCGATCGCCCTGGTCTTTTGCTGGTTTTGTGCATAATTCTGACAAGAATCCCTAACTACACTAAAGTATGCTAAATACATTGCTTTGCTTTTTTGGTTATGTTCTCTGTTTCCTTCAGCAGAGCTCTATTTACAAACGGTTGGAATAACACAGATAGAAAGGTATACGACATTCCAGGCGTGAATCCCGAAATGATGAAACTGATCATAGAGTACGCTTACACCAGAGCAGTGCCCATTACGGTTTATAACGTGGAGGAGCTCTTGATTGCAGCTGATCAATTCAACATCATGGGGATTGTCAGAGAATGCAGCGATTTTCTAAAGACCGAGTTGTGCTTGGAAAATTGTATCGGTATCCGCAAGATCACAGATCACTACTACTGCCCGGAGCTGCGCCAGAAAGCCTATATGTTCATCCTCCATCATTTCGAAGAAATGGTGAAGGTATCAGAGGAATTCCTAGAGCTGACGGTGATGGAACTCATAGATATCATAGATAAAGATGAGCTGAATATCAAGCAAGAAGATGCAGTGTTTGAGGCCATCTTAAAGTGGATCAGCCATGATCAATCAAGACGCAAGATCCATGTCTCCATCCTGCTTCCTAAGGTACATTGGGACCTTTCCCTTATGGCCGTAGAGTATAGGTTACTTAGCAGAAATGACCAAATGGTAGATGTAGCTTCGATTAAAAAAAAGATATCTTACAATTACATGTCCCACAGGTAGAAATTAAAGAGTTAAGATGTGTTATTGCAGTTATAGTAAAATATTTTTCCAATACCACTTAATTTCTACAGCCTTATCATACATTGTGATTTTTGTATAAAACATCCAATATATTTAAATAAATTGTAATTGCGTATTCTTTGGATTAACTACCTGCCATCATACAGGAGTTATGTTACATTACAGTAAAATGTATCTAATTATATATATATATATATACAGAGATAGCTTTAGGTTGTTACATTAAGTGAAATAACTCACCTATATGGCAAAACATTTGGTTAACAATCCATTTAGATTTTCTTTGTATCGTACAATTATTTCTTCTTGCCATTTTGTCATACGTTGGTAGTTGTATATGTTGCCCATTAAGTTAAATAACATGCAAAAGAAAAATTTTGGTAAATATTTAAACTATTGTGGCTCCGTTTAACAGCTTCGATTAGGACTGATGCATGCAGAATATTTTATGAATAATGTCAAAAACAATAACTATGTGAAGGAAAATGAGGAATGCAAGCCCATAATTATCAACGCTCTCAAAGCCATGTATGACCTCAATATGAACGGACCATCAAATTCATACTTCACAAACCCGTTGACTAGACCACGTCTTCCTTACTGCATCTTGTTTGCTATCGGTGGCTGGAGTGGGGGAAGCCCAACTAACGCCATCGAGGCTTATGATTCCCGTGCCGATCGATGGATAAATGTTACTTGCGAGGAAGAGAACCCAAGGGCGTATCACGGTGCAGCATATTTAAAAGGCTTTGTCTACGTCATTGGGGGATTCGATAGCGTTGACTATTTCAACAGCGTAAAGCGTTTTGATCCAGTAAATAAAACATGGCACCAGGTAGCTCCAATGCACTCTAGAAGATGTTACGTCAGCGTCGCTGTACTGGATAGCTTCATTTATGCTATGGGAGGATTTGATGGTTATGTACGACTTAATTCCGTGGAAAGATACCACCCAGAGACCAATCAGTGGACTCTGATTGAACCTATGCATGAGCAAAGGAGTGACGCTAGTGCCACCACACTGTCTGGAAAGGTAAGCTGCTGTCAAAACCTATGAAAGACTATACAGGCGGGATACCTCTCCTTTTTCAAACATTCAATTCTATATCCCATTATCAAAAAGAATAAATAAGACCTCACATAAATATTTAATAATATATCTCATTCACAAGAATAAATTAGACTTCACACACTCCTAGTCTACTCTTGTAGACAATTCTCTCTCAGGTTCTACATTCTCTTGGGATCCAAAAATTATTTTGCCCTACCTTTCTTTCTTTATTGCGGGCTAGCACCTCATTAATTCTTTTCACAGCATGTATACACTAGGGTTCTGTCCTAGATCCTCTTCTCTTTTGTCTGTATACCCTCTACCAGGGGGAACCTTATTATACATGACCTTTTTATGGAAGTATTTGTTTTTATATCCTCAGGTCTATATATGCGGTGGTTTTAATGGCAATGAGTGCCTATTAACAGCTGAGGTTTATAACCCAAAGACAAACCAGTGGAGCACGATTGCCCCCATGAGGAGCAGGCGCAGCGGGATAGGTGTCATCGCCTACGGAGACCAAGTCTATGCTGTAAGTTGCAGTGATCTTGAATTGTTCAGATTAAAATACTTTACTATTTTCTTTACCATTACAGAATTGAAATTAAAAGGCTAGTCATCTACATAACCGGTTTACATAGAATTCACAATGCCCCCAGTTTGTAAAACCTAGGTTACATTAAAAAAAAGAAAATTTCTTGTAAAACCTATTAATATGATTTCATATTTCCATTAAAGTCTGATCTTAAACTTTTACTAGGAGTCTATACTTTACTGTATATACTGCGGACCACAAGCTTCTGTTCCTCTAAGAAGATTAGATTTTAACATAATTATTACAATGTATTATTATCAGTCTAATATTTTGCCCAGTTTCCCGTTTGGCAACAAAAATAGCACCAAAAAACAGAAGCTTTTTCCTCCCAAACAACGGATCCCATGATGCTACATCTAGAAAATTGATGAAGCACCAGAGATAACTCTGTTTACTATTGGTTAGCCGTTTGTAATCTGTTGCAGGTAGGTGGATTTGATGGTGCTAACCGACTACGCAGTGCTGAGTGCTACCATCCTGCCTCAAACAGTTGGCATAACATCCCGACTATGTTCAACCCACGCAGCAACTTTGGCATTGAGGTAGTAGACGACTTACTGTTTGTGGTGGGAGGCTTCAACGGCTTCTCCACAACCTTCAACGTCGAGTGCTATGATGAGAAGGCCGACGAGTGGTACGACGCCAATGACATGCACGTATATCGCAGTGCCTTGAGCTGCTGCGTCGTTCCTGGCCTCCCCAACGTCCGAGAGTATTCGGCCCGCCGGGACATACTTTCACCCAGAGAAGAGGTCAAATCATCATCCTCTACTAGCATACTGTCAATATGACTACAATAACACTAAGAAGTCCCTGAAAGGATAACTACGCCGGGACTCAGCATCCTAAATAAAAGAACGTGGCAAGCTTTAAACTAAATATCTATCAATGTACCAATTATTATAAATCAATGTAGCATGGCGGCAATGCTTCGACTGCAAATGCTTCAGGCTGTTATTCCACGCTCTCGTTTAACAAAGACCTCCTTTAGGTCGTACGCGCATTAGCAGGCATGAACTCGGCATAACTTCCACAACGTAAAATGACAGGGACACCGTGGCTTTTATTAGTCCATTTATTACACAGGCAATAATAGAAGGAATATTAGCTTGAAACTACATACAAATGCATTTGGTCCAAGCATAACTTAAGACACAGTAAAACGGGGTAGTTTGTTACAAAACCAGACACTGAGTGTATGTTAAATGAGCAAAGTACTGGTCTTTTTTGTTTTATACACAAAAGTGGATTAAATCAGATGGCTTATCATCGCCACACAAAGCAGGCGCATGGCAGCATATTAAGGGAGCCTCAGTTGTAAAAGGTTTCTGTAAATACTGTTTCATTAACTCGATTTTATTCAGGTTTCAGCAAAAAGGACAGACTGACGCGACTCCGGAACATGGCGAAACCGTCTATCTTACTATTAAATGAAGTAGAGCGTATGTTATAGTCTAGCTTAAAGTGCACACATAGCCAACACTTTCCTTTTTTGTGAAATGGAAATACTGCAATGTATTCACCGTTATCAAAACACATTTCAACAAAACGTTGTAAACTGCAACTATTATTTATTTGATAAAAGGTAATGTAAACAAAACAGTTATTTAAGACGCCTGGCAGGTTTAACCCCAGAACCAGAACACGGATCAATGCTATTATAACCAAATATTCGTTACACGGAAGTGGAAGGGAACGGTATCCAACTGGTAGCTCTCCAGCTATCGCTGAACTACAACTCCTACATATCTCAGCCAGCATTGAGCTGCCCACAACGACACTGCAGCAAGGACATCCCTAGGGTGGTACGGGGCAACTGTAAACTTGTGGCGGCCTTTTACTTACCCTGCCATAAGAGAACGCTGTCAAAACATCTTCACGCTGCCGGAAAGTTGGGATCCATTACCTAGGGTCCAGACACTGTCAGATAAACACTGGATTTCCATAAATTCACCCCCCCCCCCATTATACTTTCTTTGTACTCTAAAATTACTTTAAATTAAAGGCAATAAGTGCAGGGCCTGGTCTATGTTTTGTGCTCCCCAAAGGATGGCCCTTGCTGCATATCACAGGAGTTATGGTACAACAACGGCTGGACAACCAGAAGTTAGCATTTGTGAAGTAAAATGTGGCAACAACATGCAGTGAAAACTAACACTCCATGCCAACCCAACACTTACCAAAAAACAGGGTTAGGAGTACAGATTACCTGCAAAAACAAAAAAAAAGCAAGCAATCTTCAATGGAAAAACATACATTATATCCACGTGCCAAAAATACATGGAAGAATGTGTACCACAGCCTGTGAGCACACGCGATGTCCCCATTTTGCTGTCCTTAATGAAAAGCGTCTTTATAAAGAATCAATGAGCCGGTATCAGAATGCATAAACATGCCTATGGACATGGAGAAACACAAGGTGGTATGTGATAGGCTCTGATATCGGATTTTAAATTAAAATGTATGTTGCAGGATATTAAAAAAAAAAAAAAACATTTTAAAGGGGCAATGTATACAAAGTTGCTCCCAAACATGGAGTGGCAAGGGGTGGAAATACTGTCTAGAACACTCGAGTAACAGCTGTAGTTTGTGTTGTCAAAAGTACCCACATAAGAGACAGACGGAATATGTCTTGTAAGGATGGTAGAATAAGGGGTGGCATTGTAGCTGAACAAAGGGAAAAGGGACAAAGAAAACTGATGAAAAACAGCTTAAGGTATAGGTGAGACAACCATTAAAGGTTCAATCCTTGATAAGAGTCAAGGAAGTCTGTACAACTCGTGTATTTACATAGCAATACATACTGGTTTTAGTAACTTAAAGTGGCATCTCCTACATATAAGACTCCACAAGAATGGATCACAGTTTGACGAAACCCAGTTAAAAGTACAAGGATGAGGTTCACAAATGCAACCAGTTGTTGACAATTACAGAATATCTTCGGAGGCAATGTTTCCTGATGCCAGGGGCTAAAATACTTTGGGTAAATAACCATGGAATGTTTTGGTGCCACGTGTCTTTTTTGACAGGTTCCAGATTAGCCCAAAGTTTCATATACCTATAGATATATATCTATATGTGTATATATAGGCAGAAGTAATATGCCTACATTTAAATTCATAGGCTTGCTAGAGTGTTTGACACTCGTGTATGTAAACACTTCGTGCTATTCTTTAAGTATAGTTTAAAATATTCTTAAATTTGTTGAACTACAAAAAAAAAGGACTTAATGTGCAAACAGCATCTAAAAAGAGCTTCAAGCAGGATTTTAGCATTCAATCTGAGAACGGGGGGTACGACGCAAATTCATATTGTGCCGATGTAACTCCATCTGTCGAATTCTATCCTTCTGCCACAGAAGATTTGGAGGCATGGGGTACTTCTGGTGACCATGGAGGTATCTGAAAGGAATCCTTACATGGCAGGCAGTGGCGCGGCACCGCGGTTGGGGCATGGGGGGAAGTAGCATCCAGCGTTTGCGCTCAGAGCAGTAACGATAAGCTTCTTTCCTGTATTGCTTGTCAATGTCATCACTGTTCTTCCAGCCACCAATAATAAAAACATCATCTTTAAAGTAACAGATAGCAGCCCCTTCAATGCTAAGGACCTCAGGAGGCAAACTTTCAAGTATTTCACTTTGAGTCTGTCTACTAATCTTGCTCTGAGCCTCTTCCACAGTCACAGAGAAGCTCTTGGGGCAGCAGGAGGCTGTGTTGTAGAAGTTGGTGCAGGCCACAGACATCTGGAACGTACAGTAATTGTCCAGCAAGGGGAGAGACTCTACGTCCTGCCACCTACTGCTTTCGATGTCATATCTGCAGTTAATGGTTCTAAGACCATCCTCATTGTCGCTGTCGACTGGAGTACGAGCAGTAATGTAGACAAAACGATCCTCCACACTTACAGCCTTAACATCGCGCAGGATCTTCGGGGCACTCTCCAGGATTTGCCATTTATCTTGCTCTGGGTCATAAACAGTAACATCTTTGAAACCTGGGCTGAAGTTCCCATGCCCACCTATGCTGTAGAGATTGCCCTTGACAGACACCAGACCAAAGGAGTGTTTGCGGGTGATTAGGTTGCTGACCGGTTCCCAAATATTTCTGTTTGGGTTGTACCTCTCTACAGTCTTGGCAAAGCCAGGCTCCATAGAACCAGCCACATAGACATAACAATCAGTAGCCATCACTGCATGACCATCAAGGTGATTGTGAATGTGTGGTAAATTCACCCAGCGGTCCTCATGAATGAAATAACCAACACACTCACTTAAGTAATCCCCTCCTTCTGATACTCCACCAATCACCATGATTACATCCATATTCTGGCCAAACCGTGGTAAGGAAGTCATGTGATTGGCCAGTGGTTGAAAGTGACCAGATTGAATGTTTTCTGACCTTAAAGCATGTCCTTCAACAGCTTCAGCCACCAACTTCAAGCAAGCTTCATTACCAGCCACCAGCCTTTCTGACTTTACATTTCGTGTAAGGTAAGTGGGTTTCATTTGGGATAGTCTAAGAAGTTTAAACAATTCCTCAAAATATTTTTCCCTCTCATCAGCACTTTTCTGAATCCATTTCAAAATGGCTTCAAACAGAACCTCTTCAGAATCCACAGTAATCTCTGGGTCAGACAGCCAGTCTCTAACAAGATGGAACGGAAGCGTATAGAACTCATCGTCCTCAATTACCTTAAAAAAGTTCCTACGAATCATGTCGGCAGATTTTAGAGCCAGCTGGCTAAGTGTATACATATGCGCTAAGCTATGGATGGCCACGCAGTTCGACAGGTTGAGCTTTTTCTTCAAAAATTCCCCACAGAACTCCTTGAGGCGTAACAACAAAAATCTAAAACGGAAAAAAACAAACAGACCATGTTAAATAATTTACTTTGCTGCAAAATACAAACTTTACTGCTGACAATTAAGTAGCTTTTCGTGTTCTGTATAAAATCTATGAATATATCCATCTTCCAAGAATATAAGGTTTGCTCATAATTGTAACTGATTGGCTCCCAAGGTCTACGCAAATTTTCACGCCTGACAATATTTTGAGCACATACTAAAATTAGTATTTTGAAGTGTAACTAATAAAACACGTCATTAAAAGAAAAAGTTATTCAACACATATTTTTCTTCAATGTTTATCATCATATAACCAACCTATGACCAACCTCTCTCTCTATGCCTCATTTCTACCAATAACTTCTTCATTCTGTCTCTCGCACTTCTCACCTCATTCTCATCTTTTCTTTCATGACGGGCATTCTTCAGCTTTCTATGCACGTAGTTCATTTCAATCTCTCATGGTTATTAAAAACATTTTCAGTAAGCAAAGGAGCAGGAGGGCAGGAGACCACCCAATATGTGCAGAAAGGACTCTTTCCTTCTGGGGGGAGGTAATTATGGAACGTTCAACCGCTTTACACACGGAAGTGCATGAGGGTTGAGTGTTACCTTGTAACTAAAGTTACCTTTAATCCACTAAAGGAGCTGAAGTGTTAGAATGAACTGTTGGTGAAATCGAGTAACCGGCGCATTTTAGTCTCAATCTGAAATAAATGAGAATTCTCAAACAAATGGGGAAACAATGGGGCGAGACAATGAACACACTAGCTGAGAACAAACTCCACCATGACATTGATGGATACTAAACAACCCAAAATAAGTCATTTCAACTACGGATGGGTCTCTTTTTCTGCTTTGTTTTTGATATAGAGATCTCCTGACACCGGATCAGAGAGACATTTAGGTTAATCCCATTAAAGAAAGATTTCGGACATGGCATTTTAAAAAAATAAATAAATAAAAAAATACGTTTCTGTGCTCAGTAAATCAAAGCAGATCTGCTCAGCATAAGTCCCCATTGAAGGTGCTGTTCCACTTAGCGAGAACACTACTTGTGCTCTCTAGTATGTTAAGCAAGCAAACCTTAGCAGATAAATCATCGTATTATTCCCTTAGAAGGTTTTATCACATAAAAACACAGAAACTTTTAAGATGCTTTTCAGTTTCCATGGCAACAATTCTTTTTAGGTCACATGAAAAGTGTTAAATATATACAACAGTACATAAATATGAACGGGCTTTTTTTTCAAAGTTTGTATCCTTCGTGACAATGGATGTTTTACCATTTCTGCAGTGTTTATTTTTCTTCTCTCTCATTTAGGGGTTCCATGGCATTTGCAAAAAACACCACTATCATTTAAAGGGACCACGCAGTATTACACGCATTAAAGTGCATACGATGGCTGGAGCGTCCCTTTAAGACTTCTAAACATGAACGAATGGCATCAACTACTCACAGCTAGCTTTTTATTTTTTTTCTTCTTATCTCTTGCTAACAGAATACACGGTGCTTTACTTTGAAGCGTACGCCGTCGTAATAAAACATGTTCGCAGAGACAGACGACAGCCTGGCACCGATACATTATCGGTACAACGACAGATCATGCAAAGCCAGGGAAACACAGATGTAGCTCACCAGTTGCGGACAGAGTGCAAAGCCCTTAATCCCAAACTACCGGACTGTCATCTGAAAACACAAATACACCCGGCGTAAGAATCCAGCCCCACGAACACCCGCCTGAACCCAAAAACAGCGTCAGCCCAAATGCCGTCTTTTAGCGTAACTAAATTAATAAAAAATGTCTATTTTTTGCAATTAGTTTGGCGTTTAACCGCAGACCTGAGTCACATAGCGCCAGGACCGGTACAGAAGCCAAGCGAATGACCGTATGAGCCTTTTAAATAAAAATCATTAAAGAAGTAAATCTAAGCAAACATCTGGCGCAATCTCCGCGGCAACAAACTGAATTATCACATTTAAGATACTTCTCCAGAGGGACCCAATGGCCTGTCACACCAGAGGCCTCACCTGTCACGCCCGAGGCCTCACCTGTCACACCAGAGGCCTCACCTGTCACACCCGAGGCCTCACCTGTCACACCCGAGGCCTCACCTGTCACACCCGAGGCCTCACCTGTCACACCCGAGGCCTCACCTGTCACACCAGAGGCCTCACCTGTCACGCCCGAGGCCTCACCTGTCACGCCCGAGGCCTCACCTGTCACGCCAGAGGCCTCACCTGTCACGCCAGAGGCCTCACCTGTCACACCCGAGGCCTCACCTGTCACACCCGAGGCCTCACCTGTCAGAAAGCTCCAACACCTCATGCACGTTTCCGGTGCAGACTCTGATTTGCCCGGTGTACATGTATTGGATGACAGCCTCCACGGTCTCCAGGTCCGGGCCCGGCTCTGAGCTCCACTTCATGTCCACCCTCCCAGAGCGGGATTCCTCAAACTGCCCAGACAGGAGCGGGGCGAAGTAATCCGTGGCCGCAGCCAAGACCGAGCGGTGTGCCGGGAACTCCCGACCCCCTGCCCCGCCGCCAAACACCAGAGTCATGTCACAGAACAGGCCTTGCTTCCTCTGCTCATTCTGCCTCCACGCCAGATCCGAACAGTGAGTTCCAGACAGGAAAACTTCCGCCTCGCTGTCCTCCGGGGGCCCATCTCGCGGTTCCGAGTCTTCCTGTTGGTGTTGAGGTGACGGCGACGATGCTGTCATAGCCAACGCCGCCGCCATCTTGGTCTCCAATAGCGAGAAACCACCGGTTGTCAAACGAAGTACGTACAACGTAAACAAGTTTGTCTGTTTACCAGGAACTCCTGCTCAGCCACTACCTGCCGCACAAACTCAACCAATCACCGGTTAGTTCAGATTAAAAAATATTCACGCGAAATGATGACGTAGCTACAAGTTCCGTAAATCACTAAACACTAGAGAAGCGTAATAATACGCTGCTCTTTCTACTCGGTATTTAGAGCTCGATAGTTGACAAGTAACTGCAGCGACGGTACCGGTTACCCATTTTATCAACAAGTGATCGAGGCTGTCGGGGCATCGGATGGACTCAGTACCTGCATGGTGGTCTCCAGGGCTGCCGGATTCGTAACGGAAAAACTGGTCTTAATACAGCGTAACAGTAAAAACGACCCCCGCACCCGCCCTTCCGTTATGCTGCCACACTCACAAAAGTTTGCACTCCGTTATTAAATGTGAAATACGCACACATTAAAGTTTGCACTCCAATACTGAAGGGGTTAACGACACACACAGAGACTGTGCACTCCAGCAAAGATGAGACTTGGGTTTGAGTGCCTGTTGGGTCCGCCGATGGTCCAGCTGGTCCTCCAAGACACACACAGCCCGGACACAGTCAGTAAGTCACACGAGTCCGGCCCAAATCACATGAAAAATAAAAGCTGGCTGATCCGGTCAAGCGGTAATGTCACCGAAACCGGCCGCTACACTGCAGGAGGGCGATGCGGCCGTGCGGGAAGACCTGACCTTTTCGGGGCTTAGGGATAAGGACCAAACAAGACCAGTACAAGACTGGTAACGCTGAGACGTTTCCACAGCAATATAGTCCAAAAGGATATAAAGCACCAGACCAGCAAATCAAAAGCCGATATAGCCAGATTTTTCAGAGGATGTAAACGTCTGCGATGAAGAAGGGCAAAAGCATGACCCGTAACAGGACCCTTACCGCTATATCACAAGCGGCATGACCCGTAACGGGACCCTTACCGCTATATCACAAACGGCACGACCTGTAACAGGACCCTTACCGCTATATCACAAGCGGCATGACCCGTAATGGGACCCTTACCCCAAAATCACAAGCGATATGACCCGTAACAGGACCCTTACCCCAAAATCACAAGCGATATGACCCGTAACAGGACCCTTACCCCAAAATCACAAGCGATATGACCCGTAACAGGACCCTTACCCCAAAATCACAAGCGATATGACCCGTAACAGGACCCTTACCCCAAAATCACAAGCGATATGACCCGTAACAGGACCCTTACCCCAAAATCACAAGCGACGTTACCCGTAACAGGACCCTTACCCCAAAATCACAAGCGATATGACCCGTAACAGGACCCTTACCCCAAAATCACAAGCGACGTTACCCGTAACAGGACCCTTACCCCCAAATCACAAGCGATATGACCCGTAACAGGACCCTTACCCCAAAATCACAAGCGACGTTACCCGTAACAGGACCCTTACCCCAAAATCACAAGCGATATGACCCGTAACAGGACCCTTACCCCAAAATCACAAGCGACGTTACCCGTAACAGGACCCTTACCCCAAAATCACAAGCGGCATGACCCGTAACAGGACCCTTTCCCCAAAATCACAAGCGATATGACCCGTAACAGGACCCTTACCCCAAAATCACAAGCGACGTTACCCGTAACAGGACCCTTACCCCAAAATCACAAGCGATATGACCCGTAACAGGACCCTTACCCCAAAATCACAAGCGACGTTACCCGTAACAGGACCCTTACCCCAAAATCACAAGCGGCATGACCCGTAACAGGACCCTTACCCCAAAATCACAAGCGGCATGGCCTGTAACAGGACCCTTACCCCAAAATTACAAGCGGCATGACCCGTAACAGGGCTCTCACCGCAATATCACATAGAGCTCACGTGATGTATCACACATGCCACAAAGGGTGGCAAATTTTACCTTACTTACCCACTTTGATGGCAACAGACTTCTGTCAATGAGTGTAATGTTTCAGTCTTCAGTGGCAGTTACTGGTCAAACCTATATTAACCCCTACAGCACCAGGGAGATTTTCATACCCTACAGACCGTCGGTTGATTCAACCATCATTCCTCTTTCTCATGAATAATGTACCCACACAAACCCCAAGGCAGATAGGGCTTTCTTTTGATACTTTTTTTTTTTTTTTAATATATATATATATCATAGTCCAAAGATTTAGCAGGAATTTATTAAAAACTACAGAAAAAAAAGGAAAACCAAACTCACACTTTTCAGAGCTGTCTTGTGTAAAATGTCATTAAGATAGTTAAAGTGACAAAAAATTCCCCCAAAATGAAATAATTCAAGACTTCTAATTTATGACGTTTCAATATATTTCTGACGAGGGCAAACATTAGAACAGGGGCGCCCAACCTGCGGCCCTCCAGCTGCTGCAGGACTACATCTCCCATAATGCTCTTTCAGCTAAGGGGCTGGAGATGTAGTCCTGCAGCAGCTGGAGGGCCGCAGGTTGGACGCCCCTGCATTAGAAGGTGTATCTGACCGTTTCAAAGATGTTTCTTACATTTAATAAGCTGCAATATCAAAGAGCCTATGAACGATTTGGATAGCGGTAGCGCCGCCATCGCAAAATACTTCTGCACTTTTTTCATTTACCAACGCTTCCATAATTTTCACATTCTGTTTGCCACCTGTCTCATTTGGGACTGTTTAGCAGCCCCCAACCCATTCAAGATAATCCAACAAAACTAGACAACCCAGGGTATGTCCCTAGGAGTGTTTGGCTGCCAGTCACTGCCAACGTCAAGTTTGTTTTTTTAATTTTTTTTTCCCACCAACGCTTCGTGTAAAGGTTATGTACAATTACCGAGAAATACAGCAAAACTTCTTTAGCTGCATCTCTAGATTATGGAAGTACTCCTCACGCATGGTTTTGTTAACCTTCTAAGGCAGGGGTGGGGAAACTATTTTCTGCCAAGGGCCATTTGGATATTTATAACAAAATTATCAACTTAAAAATGAGCCCTACATTGTATACGTATCCCACCAGACAGCCTTCCATTTAGTATTGATTCATGTGATGCCCCCAGCCAGCACCCCCTTGTGAATTAATGCCCTCACACCGTAGCGTATTGCCCATAGCCAGCCCCACATTGTGTATTTATGCCACCCAGCAGAATGGCGTATAGGGGTATAAGGCAGAGTGGCAAACCACTCAGCAACTAACACTCAAAATAATAAAAACTATAAGTAAAATAAATTAAGGGTTAACCAAGCTAACTGTTGGACTGTGTTGTCTGTGTTATACACGAGAGGCAGACACATTGAAGTCAAAAGCCACGTGGATCACTGACATAACCCTACCGGCCACGTATCGGTTCCCACTGGACCGTCTTGCTTTGGGACCGTCTTATATGTACACATTAGCACCACTTGTTATGGATGTACCGATATGTTTGCACACATCCTTCTCCTTATTACCTATGTATTGGTTTGTATTTGTCAATCTGAGGTGGTCGTGCCACAGACCGTGTAAAGTGTTGCATTAATTGTCAAAAAAACACAAAACAATAGGTCGGACAAACGTTTATGCTGTCCCATTTAATAAATACAGCTGTGGATACAAGATGATGCCACAATTTCATTTCCACACATATCAAAATAAAAAAAGCTTTACTAAACATGACTGGGAGCAGTGGGAATAAAGAAACAAAACATGAAAAATAGACTAGGACATTAAGACATTAAACAGTAACTGTAACGCTTAACCTGCACTGCCCGTGAATGCAAAGACCTTCTACAGGGAACCTGCTCTCATAGCGCGCCCTTCATATATTCAATGACATAGCATGTTTCACTGGAGTGTCCTTCATGCTTCTACATGGTCATATGTTCAGGCAGAACATAAGAGATATCATCCCAAGGATGGCGGTATAACCCTTGCTTCAGCCTCTTCTGGTCCAAGTAATGCCCTGAAAATGAAATATACAACATATACATCATGCATGTATTTATGTCTCTCTATATCAAATGCAGGAACGCTAGAACAAAGCGTGTCAATACCTGCATGCCTTAGAATTATTTGGAGAAACATAACGTAATCGTATGGTTTTCTATTTTGCAACATTCTGCACTAATGAAATATGATTTTGGGCTGCATAAAACAGGATTGGACTCCCCGTGAGGCAGACCATGCATGAAGCTGGAGAGCTATGTCTGTCTTTGGCAGGAGGGTATGACGAGACTTGGGCTCAGTGATAGCCCTGCTTGTTTCTATCCATTTTGTTGATGATCTCTGACCATTGCCTATTCACGTTCAGCCCAAAAAGAAGGATAACTCTTTGAGAAACCAAGAAAGCATAGAGCCCATGCCAACCTTAAAATGAGTGAACGAAGAGAGCTTCAGCTAATGAAGTTTGGCGTCTCCTCCTCCCCAAAAAGAGGATGCGAGGGGGGAGAATGAGGAACTGGTAAGAGAAGATGGGATGGAGAGACTGATCTTCATTTTAGAAGAGCTAAATGTGTTCTAGAACTATAACCGTTTGGGTTTCTCAAGCGCCCCTAACAGGGTCAGGAGTGTAAACCTGGTTGTGTGTTTGTGAACACATAAGGTTAACCATCGATAATAAACAAAGAACATGAAAAAATCCCAGAATCTACCAAAAAGTCAAAACTGTAGAAAAAAAAAAAAAAGAGTTTCTTTCAGATAAAATATGAGTGATTTGATTAGCTTATGCAGTAAAAGTTACGTTTTAGTCCATTTTGAACCCGTTATTAAGTTGGTACCAGAAATCGATTATTACGCTAGTCTAGTGTTTTTTTTGTAATATTTTCTCATCACTTACCAATGAAACCCATACTTCTTCCTAACACAAAGATGCCGTTCAGTGCGCCGATCTCAATGTACTCGTCGGCCTCCTCCCTGGCATTGGGAAACATTCAAGCACAGACACAAAATAAGCACGCGGAAAAGCTAACATTTACTGTACATTATGCAAAGCTAACTGAAGTATTCTTGAAGCAGAGCACTGGGGTTGATTTGGATAATTCTTCATGATGTCGAGTTAATGATAAGTTGAAGTGTTCATCTCTTCTGCAAACTGCCAATTTATTCCTTAATGGACACATGCATTAACCCGTTAGCTTCCCTGTCTATGTACCCATTTGGATCATGCAACTGCACTAACACAATGTGATTATCTGATACCCTAACAATGATTAAACTGCTTACAGAAATATATATTTCCATTTGTGTATCCTTCTGTTCAATTTGAAAACCCACACTGTCCACTACATTGAACAGAAAAAGCTGACTGGTACATTTCTAATGCATTCTCAACTATGTCTGTTATCAAGCTGTGCAGAAACATTTAATATCTCACCGTGTAAATGAACCACAGTTTCTCAGGAGGTCCACAAATGCAACGCCAATAAGACCATCAACATTAAGGATGAGATTGGGTTTCTGCGGAAAGAAAGATATATTGAATCTGTAATGTGCCTTTAAATTTCTGAATTAATCTACAGAGCACCACAAATCATTAACAATAGCTCTGCATTTCATCTTATACAGGTTTTGTTTTTTTAATACATTTTATAAATACCCCCTCTCAACTAAAAGGGACATTTGATAGGAGAGAGCGATGCTGGCTTCTGCTGACAGAGGGGAGCCCAGGGACAGCCTGATCTCCCGTGTAGCGGCAGGAACACGTCACCGCCACCGCAAGAAGGTCACGATGTACCGGTCTATAGGGTTTTTTGAGATGCGTTTTATGGACATACTGGTACATCCATAGGGGACTTAAGGGGTTAAACAGAATAAGGTAACTTAAAATCACTCCACATAAAACTAACACTCCCCCCAGCAGCTTTTTTCTTTTTTTACCTTTGAAGTAGTAATTTTTTCCACTTCCAGGGCATAATCCAGCAAAGGGGTTGCTGGGAAGTGCTGTTTCACATAGTCTTTTAGGATCTGTACTCTCATATCTGGGTTATTAATCTAAAAAAAAAATAAAAAAAAAAAAAAATAAACAGATAAGAAAGGGAAGAACGTGAGATTTGTTTTGTTCAAAGCCATTTACTGTGGATTTTGCCCATGTAAGTGGCAACACAAATAGCTTACAGATTTGACTCTATGACCAATTCCCATGATGAGTTTTCCTTCCTTCTTCATCTTGTTCACAAACTCCATGGGTATGAGGCCACTGTCAAACGCTTTGCTGAACATCCTAGCAGCTGCATCGAGCGCTCCACCGAAACGGTCTCCCTACACAATAACACAAACTGTCAGAAGTGGCAAAGCAGCACACTGTTACAGGGAAATAACAGAAGTCACCATGTACACTTACAATCGTGAGCAGTCCAGATGTCAGGCTGGAGATCAGATCTTTACCGGCTCTGGCGCAAACAATAGTATTATGGGCACCAGACACTGCTGGGCCATGGTCCGCTGTCACCATCAGGCACATTTCAATAAAATGAGAAGCATATTTGGGAACACTGAAAAGAATAAAGTTACATAATCAATGTATAGTTCATCAAAGTAATCCTATGAATGTGTCCGGTAATCTGTTTAATTTTTAACACTTCTCTCACCGTCTCTGGAACCACAGAAGTCCTAACACGCCTCCGATTCCAATATCCTCCTTGAAGACATCGGTGATAGGCATGCCTGCATAGATTAGCTCCTGGCCTCTCTCATCACAGATACTAGTCATGAATGAGGCCGGCTTCCGGATCAATCCCAGCTCCTGGACATGAATCAAAGATATGTTACATATGTCTAACAATATTCCAACTATTTTTCTATTGACCCACGAGGGTACGAAGGCTGGAGTTCTCTAAGTAGAATAGCATTAGACTATGAGATTAACAATTTCCCTGTTTTAAAACTGGTTTGTGGAGCAGTGATTTAGTAAGCGAGATGCATCAGCTTCAGAGGATTTTAGGGTTTCGAACAGAACAACATCTATGGTATTTAGCTTTTTAATGGTGCAAAAGTGTTTCACTTTAAATGGGCTAAACAAGGGCTTTTATGGCAGATAATGCAATATCACACCCTGGGCTCACGGAGTTTGGCATTAATAAATAAATTTGGGAATACACAACAGTGTAATTTACATTGACCTTAAAAACATACACATACCATTTCAGTTTTCACTGCTATATACATAATAAGCATTGAGATGCACCCACAAGATGTATCCAGCATTATATTATGGAAGCCGTGTTTGTCCAGTGGTAACACTAACCATAGACATCTGAGTGAGACGTGGGCAGCAGTATAGGGGTTAGGGAGCAGGAAATGGTTGTTTCTTTTGGATGAATAGAAACAATTACTGAATTCGCCATTTCTTTTCCCTCACCTCCCTGACTATGTTACAAGTATCTTACCCTGGCCCAGGAGTAGTCCATCGGCACAGTGGGCGGTGGAACCTCTTCAGCAGGCACAATCTCTCCTTTGCTAACAAGATCCTCATATACAGACCTAGGAGATAATATTAAAAAATAAAATATTTTACTAAGAAACCGATACACATAATGATATCTTTACAGACACTACTGATCAAATGGATAATGAAATACTATATATTAGGAACTGGGTTTGTGAACTACTGTACATGTTCATACATTATATGCAAACTCCCATCCTGTCTCTAAGTGCAATAAACATTACTATTATGAGAAAATGATGAGTTATTCCACTCACTGGATGACATCTCCCAGCTCATCAAAACTGCGAGGAACGAAGACGCCGGATTCCTTCAAGGCCTGGTTTTTGGCTACTGCAGTTTCAGACGCTTGGTTTGCACATGCGCCCGCGTGACCAAACTGCACCTGTGTAACAAATAACGGCGCTGCTTAACAAATAAGCGAAAAACAAAAAAAGAACTGGACCTCTTTACAAAGTGCAAAAGGTTCGGGGTCTTTCTTAAATGTTTGTAACTGGTAGTTTCATACACTTACTCCGCATTAGTATTCAGAGTCTCTGGTAGGTCTATATTTAATGGCAAAAACAGTTGGCGGTCAGAATTAATTTTAATACTGTTCACCTACTGCTATAGGCCATTTTTGCAATTGTTATGAATAGAAACTGATGGCGGATTCATTTGGCTCGTCTAGAATACCGTTTTTTCAGTTCAGAAGTTCAGAAGAGCTAAATGCTAACAGACATTTTTTATTATTGCCTGTAATCTTAAACGTTTAATTTTCAATTTTCAAGTAAAATGGACAGTAACAAACAGTATCAATAATGGTGATATCAGCAGAATTACCTCCGATGAGAACATGGTCGCACAGGTCCCAATACACCAACACACTATAGGTTTAGTCAGCCGGCCCTCCTTAATGCCATGACAAATCTTATACTCTTCTGTACCACCAATCTATGAAATAGGCAAAGAAAAAAAATAGCCCATATTACCATCAAAAGAAGGGCAAACTTTTTAATTTTTAAAAAAACCTGCATATAAAAATTCTCACCTCTCCAAGAACCACAATCATTTTCACTCCGGGAGTGTCCTGGTAACGGAGAACATGGTCCATAAAGGTTGATCCAGGATACCTTAAAGGTCCAGGAAAGAGGGTTTATACATGAAATATCCCTTAGCTTTGATACAAAGTAAAAAGGCAGGGTCTAAGATGTGAAAAAAAAAAAAAAATTGCTACAACACTGTGGGAATCCCGCTATCACACACAAAAACAATAATGCAAAAGAGAATAGTGGCGGTGTACCCCACCACAGTGAGTGGAGCGAGTAAGCAAAATATATAGCTTATATCTCTTTATTTGCTTATTCGCTCCACTGACTGTGGTGGGTTACACCGCCTCTATTCTCTTTAGCTTTGATACAAGTCTAATTTAGTCAGCTTTCCAGACCATAGGCCACAGATTTCAAAACATTAAGTCAAACTTCCTATGCCTAGGTGGATGGACACAGACCAAACCTTATTGATGCACATTGTCCCAAAGTATCCAGTGATTGAGACAGCTGCCCGTTAATACAATATCTGTACCCTTATAGACAAGCCCTCTGTTCTATAACCCAAAGAACATTCACTCACCTGTCTCCACCGATAGCTACGCCCTCAAACACACCATCCGTGGTCCTAGAGATTATGTTGTTGAGTTCATTGGACATTCCACCTGAGCGAGACACGTACGCAACACTCCCAGGACGGTACAGCTTAGAGGCAAGAATGTTGTCCAGCATTCCCCCAGTGTTCCCAATCTTAAAGCAGCCCGGCTTGATACCCCCAACCTGCAAAACAGAGACACATCATACAAACACCCGCACAGAACTATGTATCTCGCTTTACAGTTGTGTGAGAATACTGGACATAAGCGTACTCTGCACTTGAGGAGAGAAGTTTGAGGTCTGTGAGACAGGTAACACCGTGCACCAGAAATAATATAACCAACATACTCCTTGAACCTGCCTGCTTTTGTGCAGATCTCCCTGCATCAGAAACAATCTTCTATTCATTTAAAGAAACATAGTGATCATTGGATCTCTAAACTTCTAATTTTCAGTAATCACAATGGCCGATGATATCTGCACAAATAAACCTCCTCTATCCCTCAATAGCCGACGCAGCACTTACTGTTGCAGGTCCAATGATGGTGACCCCTTTTTCATCTGCCGTCTTAATCAGCCTCCTGGTTAAAGCCTCTGGTATTCCTTCGGCAATAATTGCAATAGTATGGATCTAAACAGAAAGAAAACAAGGAGCATTACTGAGCAAAGAATAAAAACAGCAACAACAACGACAACATATACGAACAAACAAAAAGTATAGTTAATTAAAAGCAC
Source organism: Spea bombifrons (assembly GCF_027358695.1). NCBI lineage: Eukaryota > Metazoa > Chordata > Amphibia > Anura > Pelobatidae > Spea > Spea bombifrons. The sequence goes on from NC_071099.1 coordinate 19,645,824, forward strand.
AAAAGAAAGAAACCAAGATTGTTCATATTCATTAATCCTTCTGTATCACAGAAACAGACCTGTGGGTAGTTCATGGTCTCCACCGTACTGTCATACGCAGATCTCAGAGAAGCAAAGTTGATGAGCACATCCACCTCCGGATGCTTCCTCATTGCATCTCCCATGTTTTTGAAGACTGGTATAAGAATCTCCTTGTGGCCCCAATAAAATTTTTGCTTGTGGTCCCCTCTATTTATACAAAAAAAAAACATCCATCTAATCACAGCAAATATCACTTTGCCTCAAATATATTGACTTATATGAAAAACCATGATTGTAAAAGTAATTTAACTTTACTGCCCTTAACATTTATCCTATTCATACTTTTAATTTCCCCATGTTTATAACACGACTGCAAGCGAGCTCTCTAAACTCTTCTAGGAGAGATGTAACAAGATGGGCTACTTACGTAAAGGGATAAACCATGGCAGCAACAGAGGGTTCGGGCCGTGAACAGACGTAATCAAAATCCAACATGCCTTGCACAGCTCGGGTCTGCATTCCCCACACAATAGCTTTGGTATGACGGCTAAATAGAGTCGTGGCCTTTGCTGGAAGAAGAAAAAGAAAATCTGGATAAATGTTGAATTTACTTGTTAAGGTAGCCCCATCATAAATAAAACAAAATGTGATAGCGGCAAAGCAGTGATATTAAAGAAGCCAAACAGATAAGAGCACGGAGTCATTTGCTCCAAGATTCTTAATAGATAACGGTGAAAGTCTCCCTCACAGCAAAGAATTCAAAGAAAGATGGTTAACTTTTTGGAAGTCAGGATGTAAAAGTATTTTCTATTCATTAGCTTCTGCAAGCCCCTGCTACAGAGGGGTATATGCCCATGGGGGGGATTAAAAACCAGAAGTGAAAGCAAACAGAACAAGAAGGAATGAATAACAAAAATTAAATAGTCTGAGGCCAAAAGGATAAATGAATGAATGAATGAATGAATGCAATCAAAGGAAGAGAGGGGGTCTGCAGATTTTTATATTACATTTCCAGACTCTCAGAAAGTCCTAACCAGCTTTCTTTGTTTTAAAAGACTTCAACGAGTCCTCACGCATAAGCAAGTTTTAAAGAAGTTGTCCTAAAAATGTTTTTATTGAGACACTCACTTTTACTTACATGCCGTTTAAAAAACAAAACAGCTTCACGTCTGTTTACAAGCAAGAGCTAGGAACATAATAAGGATGAGGCAATTCATACAAAGCAGACCTGTCCTGTGCACCGTATCATTAGAATTCTGCAACTTTCATTCAGCGTAATCGATATTTGGTATTTTGTTACAAGGACCAGTTTATCCCAAAGCAAAGGAACAATTTTATGCGAATAAAATGTATTTTTCCCCCCCATTCTATACTAAGATTGGCATGGTTTTGGACAGGTCTACTTTTTGATTGCAGAATCCTAACCACCAAGCATTTCAGGTGTGATCGGAGGTGAAGCCAGACGTCTCTTGCATAGTGATGATCCCAGGAGACTTGTAGTCAGACACTTAAGGGTTACGATGCCCAATATAATGTACAAATCCAGTGATTTTGTTTCTACATAAACCTGTCAATAGTTGGACCTTCACAACGAGCTTCGCCAGACATTCCCAGAGCCCTTATTTTTTTTTTTTATCTTTGATAACAGGCCAGGTTCTATTTTTGTTAAGCAAATTTCTCTACCAAGCACCACCCCCCCCAACATTATCAGGTCCAGAAATGTCCCCACTAACTGTATATATAATTTCATAGGGACAATGGCATGTGTATGCAAGAAAGAGGTAGGTTTTTTTTGTTAATTTTGGAAATTAAACAGAACAAAATTAAACTTTTAACTCGAAACATAATTTTAGACGAAGGGTTTGTGGACAACCTGGCCTGTGTGCGTTTGGAAGTCACAGCAAAGACACTGTGTATGTACAAAAAGCAGCGTAACTCGTTGCACATAATCACTTCTTCCACAGATGCGTTCTGCAGGGGCAGATGCAAACAACAGGGTCGGAATACAACATCACAGACCGGGACAAAGCACAGCCAACACCTAGCTTCTCATCTGCCTGCCTACCTTTGGCTGGTCCATGGACAGGAGCTGAATCTGTTAAAAGGAGACAGTTATGGTATATACCCATAGAGTTCTATACGAGAATCCCAGACAGAGCCTTGCATGAGTTTATAATTCCCGGCATACTCCATACATAATGTTTAATAAATCTTACCGATTATCTCACCATCAGAATTACACATTACGCAGAGTCAATATACCGAAACGGAAATCAGAGTTGGTAATTTTAAGCCACTGCTGAAAGAATAAACTACTTTGGCCCCTACAGTTTCAATCATTTTTGGGGATTTACAACCATTTACAACTATTGCAACCTCTTAATGCAGGAATAGCCCTGTGTTCAATACATGAATTGAAGAAATACAAACACTCTTTGCTCAAAGCCAACTATAGCAGCGCCCGATTACAACAAAACAAATACCATATAGACAATTCGCTGGGTGCAATACAATAAGGTAAACGAAACACATCTAGCTGGTGGGTGCTGTGTTTTATTTTCAATATGCCCTGTATCTGTAATACCGGGTATCTAGTAAACACTTTTAAAACGTAAAAAATAAATAAAAAATTACGCTTATACATATGGATTTTGCAGTAACTTAAAGTGTCAGGTGTTTTGTAGGAGAATGATACAAAGAGAGACAATCCCTGTTTTTCCAAGAAGGGCGGCAGTGATGCATCCATTTCCAGTAAAACATGCCCTAAAATGTTTCATAGATGCACGCAGGACAGATTATCCCCCCTCCTGGTTTTCTGAAGGATAGGTCATTACACAAATATTTCTACTTGAAAAAGCAGCATTGTCTAATAGTAAAGAAAAATTAACAAAAGCAAGAAGAATCCAAATTGAAGGCCAAAGAGGTAAGCGATACAGGGCAAATTAAATGTTTATGAAGAGCAATCGTGTGGGGAGCAAGTAAACCAGTACAACGTCCCTGCTGACTGCCCCACATACAGAACCGTGTGCTAAAATATTCAGCTTCAGCATCTGCACTTCCCAGGGTTCGCTTAATTAGAGAAAGTGTGGTGCGATGCCAAGAACAGAACGATAATGAATGGCAGTAATACCTCCTGTACAATTTTAGACTGGAAAAACAAAAGTAAAGGTGGCGCTTCCAGCAGAATCTAATATTTAACCAACGCTGCGATAGGAACTGGAAATTTGTAGTTTAGTGATGAATGTTTTCACAATTTACATGCATAAAGAGGTAATGAAATGAAATACCGTTGGGTACTGCTGGTTTGGATTTTTTGGCTGGAGTAATATCATCTGGTCTTGATTCTGAGAAGGATGCAGTGCGGCTCGGGGCGGGTGTCTGCAAGACAAATCATTTCAAGACAGGTCACAAAAAAAAAGAACTACTACTTCTAGAACTTCAAACTGTTCTACGCATTGAGTGGCGTTCATAGTTCTCTCTAAAGGGCATACCGAGGAGCTACCGCTGGCATTCAGCAGGAAGTTGGCAGTGTGCGCGGCCGTTGGAGGTTGGTTAGGTATGGGTCGGTGTCCCAGAGCCATGCCCACAATAGCCGTCATGTGGGTCTCTGTGCCAAACACATGAATGGGAATGCCCGTGGTTTTACCTTTAAGAAGAAAGAGGCATCAGGTTAGCATTCGTTACATGTTCCCATCCACATTCTATAGCGGGCATTCATGGTCTTTGAGCTGTAACAGCACAGCTTCTCCACTTACCCACTTCACCCATCACGCGAAGCCCCTCCTGATAATTTGGTCCTCCCCTTCTTACAAATATTGCCACCTCATGTTCTTTCAGTGGACCTTGAAAGTCCTTAATGGCCCTTACAATGCCCTGAGATCAAAGAATAAGGAAAGTGTTAAACCGAACCTTAAATGCTGGTCTATAACAACATAAACGTCTTTGAAAGTCTCACCTTAAATGTTGCAGCCACATTGGTGAAGTTGGCAATGCTACCTCCAATGATCAAGATTTTACCTAAGAAAAACACATTTCAGAGAGCATTAGAGACTGCCCTTCAGGAGCGGGTTCCACACATAATTGCTGTTAGTCTGCCCCCTTTATAGGTTTTTGAGCCTGGAGACACTTGGTGAACATTGGCCTGGGCCAATTCATAAAGAAGCTAGAGGCGTTAGGGAGTAAGAATAAAAAAGGTAGCATATAGCATGGCATTAAAATCAAACATAATAATCTAAGGGCTGTGGCAATTGACATCTACCCAACCCGGATCTGCGCACTACTGCAAGACCATAGTATCTCACCATCTGGGTGCTTTTCTCTTGTCATGAGCGACAGAATGGTCTTGGCATAATCATAGGTTTGCTGTTCACTGGGGGCTCCAGAATATTCTCCGTAATTGGCCAGTTCATCCACCCCACCAAGATCACAAATCGTATCACTGAAATAAAGGAAATTCAATAAAACAATACTCCAAAATTCTATGGCGAGATAGAATAAAGTACCAGGAAGAGCAATTTACACATAAAATACCTGAGGGAGAAAAGAAAAATCCCCACACTGAACTGCATTTGAAACACAGCGATACTTCACAACTGGAGGACTATCCCCAAACTTTTGTTGAGAATCCTGCCGAGTGCACATTTTTTGTCAGACCCCCCAAAAGAGGTTTCATCTCTTCACCTGTAGACAACAGAAGCTCCTCCACCAGCCACCATGGTCCAGATCCTGCCCCGCGGGTTCAGGATGGTCAGTTTCAAACTAGCCCCGCTCTTTGCGTCCAAGTCTGCGATATACGCCTCCTGCAAATGTCAAAAGCCAGGGAGATCAGTTAACGGCCAGTGGAGCTGGTTTTATTAACAAGGCAACACACAATCATTCTAGAGCCGGTGCTAAATGGGGAGAAAATGCAAGGTTTTGGCAGATTCTTCCAACACTTTGTCTAACAATTTCATCCGTTTTGTCTTGATAATTATGTGGGTCATTTAACAAATTGCAATTGTACAGAGCACATCTGCAGGTCTATTGGAAGTGGAGTCCACCTGTAAAATTCCTCTGAGAAATGTAGTGTTAAACTGAAGCATTTATTATAATTTTACCAGAATGGCCGAATTGGAGCAGAAACCATTCATAAATCTAAAAGCTAGAAACAAAAATGCTTCTCCATCAATAATGGTTCAAACTAGAACAAGCTCCTGTTTGGCTATAATCAATCCGGGACGTTATAGATTTCTGTATAAGGATTGATTTGTACAGGAGAAAGCCAAGAAACTGGAAGCATTTTAATTCATCAACAAGATACTGGAGAGATTCTTAATCTCCATAGCAGAACCACCTTGTGAAAGACCTTGAAGCTGTAGTCTGCCAGACTGATTCATTTAAAATCACCGAAATTTAGTTAAGGGGCGAAGCAGGGGAGATATGCGGAGTCATTTGGCATCCTCAGTGTTCCAGACCTCTTAATGTAATGACTGCAGTAATTCAGTTTAGCAGTATTATGAATCTATTAAGAGGAAAAATGATACAAGTCCTAGGGGGTAGGGTCCTTTTTTGTTGCCAAGAAAGAGAAAGAAAGGGGCAAAACATGGACACAACTAAATACCAGTATACAGTAGGTCATCCAATCCAATAGGGATCTTATCTCCCTAGCCATAGAAAGCCCCATTTGTCCTATTTGTTAGTCCACTTTAACTAGCTCATTATGCGATGCCATTGTAGTAAACTAAGGAGTTTGCAGTGTACTCCACCAAATACAATCAGCGCCCTTGTTTACTTTTTACCATGATGGGGAGGTTTATGGGGGTACCGCGATGTAAACAAAACTATGTGCGCATGTGTGTGTGTATGTATATATGTATGTGTGTGTGTGTGTGTGTGTATACACATATATATGTGTGTAACGATGGAAATAGATTACTTCTACATTCAAATAGTTAATGGAGGTCACTACACAGAGCAGTATACAGCTGTTTAAGCAGTACTGCTTTACATAACACATATAAACATACAGAATTGTATGTCGAATAACACAAATTGGTTATGTTGGAAGTCCAAATGACTTTGGTAAGGCCAGAAACCATTCTTCTAACAAAGTAAGAATTATGTAACATATGAGTCTTAACAGACTTAGGATGTAACTTTAAATCACTAATCCAGGTCAATGCAAACGAGGACTGTCTGTACACGCATTCAGACAATGAGAGATATCTTAACATTTAGGTCTAGGCAAGAAAAATCCCTGCAGCCGAGATGATTTATTGCACAGAACCGATTTCCAGAAGACATTTAACGCAACGTTTGCGTCACTTTATCATTCCCAAGTCTCTGGAATCTTTACATTGTTTTTACCTCAGGATAAGCTTCTCTCCCAAAAGGAGGTGGGAAGTCCACGTCGCCCCATTTGGCCTTGCACACGTAGTCAGCAGTAGCATCTATTTTGGCAGCCATGTCCAGGACATACACGCCGTCCTTTGTCACAACTTCAAGACAAGAAGAGTCAAAGTTGTTATTCCAAAAGCGCACAGAGGAACAGATCATGGAAGAGAAAGTAGCGGTGAATGAAGCTTATACATAATCTATATAATGTACAAACATTTACTAAAGACACAACAAGGTATATTTGTCAATGTGAGTTTACAATACTGTCATTAACAAGCCAAGATATGAAATGCATACCTTGTAATGAAATGGTACTTTTACTTACACTGAGCCTAAAGTGCCTGTAAATAAAGTAGCTGTTTCTGTCAGTAGCGCTATTACAAAAAAATAATACAATGACAAAACACAATTTGCCAATAACGTTATTAATGTCTTACCCAGTGGGTTGATCTCAAGGTAGGTAAAGAAGAGGTCCTCATACAGGTTAAACAGGCCAGTTATAAAGCTTGCAAGGACCCTGTAACATACAAAAGTATTATAGGCTCTGGTCAATAAACCAAAATTACGACTGCACTAGAGCTCCTCTTCATATACAAAACCACTGAATTAGTAGCAAGAGCAATAAAGGCTTTTCTAGAAAAGTTGCCAAATTGGACTACATATTAACTATAGGCTTCCACAGTACTAGACGTGTCGTCATTATATGGAATATTAGAAACATAAAAATATAAACCTGATGTGATTTTTGATTATTTTGGATGTAATCTCAAATTCTATTAAGAGTTAAATTAAATAAAAAGTGACCCATACAAGAAAACAAACTCAAAACACAGGGTTATGCCAGCACTGGAGGGAACATGATCAGTGAACTAGAGAAAGTAAACGGGCACACAATGCTGGGAATATAAAAGGGTAATGCAGCTACATAGTAATGGCCAGTACGCAATGAAACACAATTGAAGCTTAGACTACAGTTCATTGTAGCGTTATTCAATTTGCCCACGAGTCAATACATTTATTCATGGGATTGACACATTTTGAAACAAAAACTCAGATGTCCTTTATTGTTCCATAATATTTACAAGAGTGTTTAAATAGCAAAACAGAGGAGAGATGTTTTAAGATGGCTAAGTGCTCCCCTTGGCAGTTCTACGCGGGGGGGGGGGTAAAACTCATTAAATGTGAAGGGTCTTGTAGCTGGCCATGGTCTTTCTCAGCAGTCAGCCCTTCAGCCAGCTCAAGGACCTCTAGTGCAACTCTATTAAATGGCTACTTTGTTTTGTTGATGGACATAATGAGATATAATAATAAATAGGAACAAAGTGCTACGTTCCAGCATCATCAGTAGTTTCAGAATATTATGGAACAGCAACAGCAAACATAAGCGGAGTACAGGAACATCACACGGCACAATCACTACTCACTCTTTCTTGTCTTGGGCGACATGGACGAGGAGGCGGCTCTTGACATCCTGTTCAGTCAGTCTCTCTCCCACTTCAACCAGAAGCTTCTGGGCCTTTGAATCAACATCTCCTACATCTACACCCCCCTCGTGGTGGAACAGCACGTAGTCCCCCTCCCGGGCTGCATAGATGCAGACATAGAACTCTTCTTCCTGGGGAGACACGAGCCCAAAGGCGAGATTTAACATTGCAGTTTCTCTGTATGTATCATCAGTTACAACTCACTGTAAATTTCAACAAATATTATTCTATTTGAACACCAGACATTGCATTTAATATATATATATTAATCATCCGTGAATTGTGAATTAAAGTGCGGTTTAGTTCAATGTTGGCCTCATTAATGCTCACCTGCTTGTGGGCAACAAATGGTTCAATCAAAAAGTTCTTCAGAATCCCTCTTGCTTTTCCAATCTGCAGAAACAAATCATTTACAATGAAGTTCTTTCAGAGAAGAATAATATCAGGACACAGCACGCAGTTTTAATACTTACGTTTCATGATGCCAACACATTCCCTGCTACGGTAGAATTAACAACGGTTTAAAGATTGTAATTGGCCCTCAGCTTTAAGTTACATTCAGGATGACCGACCATATGTCAATTCCATCCATGTTTAAATCAATCATACAGCAGTATCCATCAGAAAGATGTGTGCTGCTATATGAAATATATATATTATATATACACACACGATCTTCTGACTACGCTGTTATTATTCTATCTGCGTTAAAATGCCAACCTAAAACAGGACGTTTTGTTTTTCCAGGTTGAGATGAAAGACCAAGGCTTTTTAACCTGTCTTGACAGCAGGCGGCCAATCCATTTGATTGAGGAAAGCTCCTTCTTCCTACACCAACTCATACTGCGAATATTTCATGCTAATTGGGCTGCCTGACAGCATCTGAAGCTGGAGCTTTTAGACCTTACACAGTGATTTAGAGATGTTATATTCACAGGCTGTCAACAAATAAATGATTGATATTTTAACAAAATCCTCCAAATTTTACAAGACACTGACTATATATTTTTTTTTTTTAAAGTTTAGTTTATGTTAACCCATCAAAATTAGCATCAAATATGTAAATATATACAATTTATAGGGAGATTTATGAGGCAAATACAAACATTATAGATTGACTTTCTGATCTATTAGATCTGGTCCCACGAAAAGATCTACTTCATACACATTTTATACTCATGTTAATTTTAACCACTTTCACCATCTACCTCCAATAGGAAGTCATTAGAAACGACTTGGTTTAGAAGTTCGCCCCATTATTGCCCCAAAGTGAAATCCATGAGCTGTATATCCGTATCGAGCTCTCTTGTTAGCAGGGGAAAGTTATTTAACCAATAGATCACAAATATTAATTTGAAGATTTTGCATTTTAGCGCTAAGTAAACCACGCAGAACCTTCTTGGCTGGTTCCTTACACTTGGACGATATCGTCTGATGAACCCAAAGAAGATCGGTTACCAACATTGCAGAGGCACTAATTCCTGGGATATAAACGGTACAGGGTACAGTTACACTAGTAATCCAAAGCCACTGCAACATGTCCAAGCTGAATAAAAGTGGTGGGATATCGTGATCAAGTTAGGCTTGCATTCCTTCTATTTAGGAGGTTATAAATCTGAAGATTACCACCGAGTTGAAACAGAAAATAACATGTGTTAAAAAGAAGAAGACAATGGATACTCACTGTTGTCTCATGTCCCAGTCTTGGCTTTAACCAGCTTTTCACCTGGTCCAAGTTAAGGTTAACTCCAACAAGACCCAATTTACCACGACGTTTAATCAACTGATCAGGCTTCACCACTAGAGGCTGTGAAAGAGATTAAAATGATGTTAAACAATGCTTAACGATATCCAACAGAATCAAAGAATCTAACCTCACACTAAAGCTTAAACAAAAATAATAATTTATATATATATCAAAAGTAGAATTTACAGACAAACCAATACATTAACTAAGGTGGGCCCTGCTCACAAGCCGATAGTATAGATTGCAGCTCTTCTGGAGGGCATGGGGAGCCAAATGGTGGGACTGACACAGTGGAGCGGACAAGGAGCAATGTGATAAAATTATTGTAGAGGGGGTATTCAGGTTAGATTACAGCGGTGGAAGGCGGGGGAGGCCAGTTAGTAGCAATCAGCCCTAAATGTATATTCTGACAATAAAATATTTTAACAACACTCAATAAAACCTAAATAAGATTACAGAATACTTCAACAGCCATACATAACTGGCTAATAGATTTGCTTTCAGACCTTAAAGGCATTTACTAGCAAATACTGGAGTAAACAAGCAAGAAAAAAGAAAGACGGGTTTTCTAGAGAGGAGAAACAGCTGCTCATAACAGATTCATTTTCAGGGACAAAATATTTTCATGTTAAACAACATTTATATGCCAAACAGTTATATCCTTCATGGTTGGATTGTGACTTCGTATTCCACTTAAAATTAATTTAAAAAAAGACAGAAGTCTGCATGCTAAGCATGCTGGGATTTCACTGCAGTAATGCATTAACTTGATTTAACACGCAGATTAAATATTTTTTATTGATCTGGATGCAAGCCACAATATAAATGGATCCACCGATGACGCAAGAAGCATTAACTAGAATGCTGCGGTGCAGTAAGTCAAACGAACGATGCCAGGGACACTTCAGCTTGTGACAGATATACAGGAACATGATTTGGGAGATAAATGTCAAGATCTGATGGGAAAAAGTCCTGGGCGGAATAACTGAACAGGCCAGTTACTTCCAGCTTAGGAAAAAACATTACAGAGAATGCTCTGAACGTGTGAGGAATAGACAAAGGAAAATGGGTTACAAAATCCCTGAACATGGTAATACATGGACAGTTTTATCTGTGAAAGACCAAACATTTTTATTTAAAACACTGATATGATGAGACAAACCTCAGTGAGAAGCCAAGGATGTTCCTGTGTTAGCCGGTCCCAGTCGGTGTCGTAGGTCACACGGGCATACTTAAAGCGGTTCTGCACCGCAGCCGCTGTACAGATAAACTTATACAAGAACTCTTTTCCTGTCTGCTCTGAAATTGCTTTGGCTGACATGGCGATGCCGGTGTATAAAGGCAGCTACCTGTGCGAGAAAAACAACAACAACACATCAAAAAAAGAAATGAATATCACAAACAGACATACACAGAAAACACCAAGAGTAAAAAAATAGCTTACAAGGCAAAAAACACATTTAACCCAAACACAGACAAAGCAGGCAATTTATTGCAAATAAAATGGGGTATTAAAAAATAAAATAAATACAAAGTAAGGTAAAATTCATAAGTACAAATAACAATAGTTGAGTGCAAATGATTTACACATTCATTGAATAATAGAATCCTTAAATACTGCCTGGTTTTCTGGAATAACTCCAAGTTTGTCTCTGGAGAAACACACAGCCCCCTTGTTCTGTACCTACAGTGACCTCCTTGCACGGCTATTAATCTGGGAATCATTACTTAAGAAGTGGGGGGTGGAGGCCGACTGACACAGCGCTAAGTAAATGTGAGGCCTGTTGATGGAACAGGGGTACCTCAGGAAACAGAATACAATGATTGTTAAATGCTGAACACATTGTGTATGTACACCGCGTTAACACAAACCTACCGTCATAGACACCATGTAACTGCCGGGCAGCCTGAACCTTGCTACATGTAGCAACGGGGCAATAAGTCGTGCAGGGTAACCGATCATTTCTTCACAAAGTGCATAACAGTCCTGCCGATTGTTTCCCCTCATCCTCAACAGGTTACCACATGCTGATGAAATCAGAGCTCAAACCGAATCCCTAACTTGTGCTTTTATAGTTAATTCCGAGTCAGACCAATTAGTGCAGCGAGCAGACAAAGGGAATTGATTTTTCGGTTTAATATTAACCTCACTAGACATGTTTGTTCTGTCAGAAACCCTGTTTGGTCTGCAGATCCAATCAGTGATTTATTGTATATAAATAACATTCATTAATACACTTTGGCTTAAACATGGAAATGTTTCTCAGTCATCTTTTTAAAGCCCCATTCTAACAAGATTTAAACTTCATTAAATTCTTCCGTTTACAAGCACAGACAAATCAGATTTTGGATCTGGATCTCTATGCACCATTTCACCAAAAGACCTATTATTACTGTATCTGCTTCCTTCACATACATATGGTTTGCATATACAGTACAGAGTCACACAAACGCAATGCAGCTATACAATACTAGGCAATGACCCTGTAAGTACGGAGCGTGAGGGCTTTACCCTCCCAAGGCAGCTCGGTATGTGGCCCCCAGCATGCATTTATGACCAATGCAAGAACAAATTACTCATACAAACCTATCTAACATACGCTCCACCCTGTCACTTGAAATTATTCACTAATTAGTGATGAGAGTGTCAGCTGCGCAATAAAGCTCAAGAAGTGAGAAGAAAGAACATATTTAGTTACTTTGGTATTGCAAAGGAACAAGGAAGACAAATTACCATATGCTTGATTATAAGACAAGGGTTTTTTCAGAGCAAATGCTCAAAGTCATCTTCTAATCAGACCTCAAATAGAGGTCCGACTACAAGACTAAGATCCAGATCCCTCGCAGCGCTGTAAGAGTTCTATTAGAGCACCCTGAGAAGTGCATTGAAATGTCTAAATGGCTCATTATAGGTGTCACGTAATCAACCTGGTTGAAGTATGACGCATTAAGCAACAGCCAGATACTGTGCAGTGGAATCTGTCAAAAGGGAAGAGTATTCTTTTCACCGGTGGGATGATGACACACCAGTACCATGACACCATAAGACCTCACTACAAATGTCTGGGCTCCTGATACAGGATGATGACACACCAGTACCATGACACCATAAGACCTCACTACAAATGTCTGGGCTCCTGATACAGGATGATGACATACCAGTACCATGACACCATAAGACCTCACACTACAGTGAGATGCTGGCTTCTGCAGACAGGGCAGAGTCCAGACAGCCGGACGACCCTCCCTTTTGTTGCAGCCAACAGGTAGCACGAAATAAATCCCACTGAATTCAACGGGAGCGCTTCCAGTGCATGCGCATGGGGTCTGAACCAACCACTACCCGCAGCACAGTATATAGGGTATATTGTTGGGGGTGGGCAGGAAAATGTTAAGGGACCATGCAGCTATTCTAGGCATTAAAAGGTGCACACAATGGCTGAATGGTCTATTGAAAGGAAGAAACAACAGGTTGAATAACTGGAATGGAAAAAAGAGTATTACGAGTGTACTTGTTTTTTGCCATTTTATGTTAACAACCCCAAATTAGTCTGAGCTCCAGTGACTTTTTCTGACCATTGACATGTTCATAGTGGAGGTTATTAGCACACCACGGTTTGGCTGGAGGCAGCTAACAGCTTATTCCCGCTTGTATCAGCGATAGCTGTAGTTACCCTGCTTTGAAAGCTCTATGAATGACAAAGTATATAACTCCGGTAACAATTAATATAAAAATATAAAATATATTCCGCAACACTGCGCAATGTCTTAACACTTTACTGCTAGTGCACAGTTTTTCCCTGATGTATAGAAATCTACACAAATACCCGTTTCCTAGTTCCTAAGGAATGATGCTGGTCCCCATTGTATGCCTGCAAAGTAACTGAATCCTATATAATTCACTGCGACATGACACCTGTCAATTAGCTCGGGAAGCTAGAATAAGGGTTTTCCGGAAAGTTCACTGACCCGATTGCCTTGCTCTCATGAGCTTCTGTAAACATACTACTGTCTTTACCTTTCCTCTGTGTTAAGTTGTCATTCATTAGTAACTATGCTTTTTTTTATGATTTATATTGCTTCCGGTGTAGAAAATTCTGTGGGGTGGGGGGGTCAGAACAACGAATATATTCCAATAGTAATTCCAGCCCTTGGGGGCTTATAATATTACAGAATATAAAGGAAGCTCTGTTTTATCACGGTCTATTATAACGATGGATCCACAGATTGTTGGTAATCCCCGGTTTGACAGATGTCTCCACATCAAGGCTGGCTTATGGCAGGTGTAGGCTGGAACGGAGCGTCCCGCATAATTGTTGGAGAATTTAAGATAAATACACACCTGTAATTATGAAGCATTACCAGAGGGGCATATAACAGACGTTTAAAATAGCTTAAATGGTGTTTGAAGTTCTGAACACGTGGTGAAGCGCACGCTTGTAAACACATATATTCTATACAGTTGCTATCCCAATGCATATACGAAAGAAAAACCGCTAAACGACCTGTTAGGAAAGCCAAGAAAACGGAAAGATTTGGCAATACTGGAAAATTAACACTTTCACATTCTACAGAGAATACGGCAATGCCTGCGCTCACATAAAGGGGATTTCTAAGCATCTGGTGCAGATCCACATCACCGCCTCATAAGTGCGTACGGAGCTGTATAAATGGGGCAGAAAGATTTCCCTGTGTATGCAGTGGGTGGGGCAGGGCGCCCCGGTCTATGGATACACAGACCACAAGCTCAGAGCTGGGGTACGAGGGGCAGATTTAACACAACCGGACACAGAAAAGATACCACTGGGGTACTTAGGAGTCAACCTGACAGGGGAGGATGGGACCCAAGGCACTTGTATATAAATTAGAGGGGTAATTACATGACAGGTTGTTCTTGCTGCCCTGATGCTCAGCGACAGAAGTGTTTGACATTAAAGCAGTTATAGTGTTGCTACCCTGAGGCTATTTTACAGTCTGAGGTAACCTCAGCGGGGACAGTTTGCCTTCCCAATACACTAAAAAGTTAGCGCGCAGCGTCCAGATAATGCAGGCATGCGGAAAGAACATGTCAGTAGGTAGTAAGCACTCACCCGGCTCTGGCTGTCCTGACTAAAATTCTCTGCAGTAGCAGCTCCTTTTGTTGCTGTCTCTAAAGCCCCCTCTTCCTACTGCTGCCTCTCCTCACCATCTGCTGACATGGGTACATCAACACCTGGCCCTCCTATTGGCCCAAACTACACCACGTGTCCGCCCTGCCAACCAGCGACCAATTAGGAAACATCCCCTCACTCGCTCTATCAGCCCTTCTCTTACACGTCACCTGGCAGCCTCGAGGCTTCTGGGAGGTGTAGTTTCAAGTCATTGAACCTTTAATAATAAGCAC
>NC_071099.1:19663333-19673333 GCF_027358695.1 Spea bombifrons
TGTGTGTGTGAATGTATGAGGATAAATTGTGTGTAAGCGCTGCATAAATTCTTGGCACTATATAAATAAAAGCTAATAATATTCTCTGTGTTAGTATCTTAGTTAGTATCTGTCCTCCCACTTCTATTTGCCTATGGAAATATCAATGAAAAAGGAGATGTAACCTGTAAGCTTATAAATAGAACTCATCCCAATTTTGATAATATATTCTAACATCTAATCCAGAAACACCCGCGCATGCACAGTTTAATGATCTATAATAACATTATAAAGTACACGCAGTCCACAGAACCGTTTGGAGTTTACTGTGTTTTATAAACATGTCACACGTGTCAGGGTTGTACACGTTATACTTCCCTATGGTAGGACGCAGCTTCTTAATGTCCTTCGCCCCCCTCTAGCAATGAATCTCAGAGTAGGTGCAAGATACGCGTTCATTATTGGATGAAAGATATGTTCTGATGTCACACATTGCAAGGCGTGGAACCCAGGAATGCTGCTGGTCTTCTCTGAGTTATACACCGGATCACTTATTAACACGTTTAACTTTTCATGCCAGATGGATTAGGAAGTCCAATCAATTGTTCTTAAAAAAAGGGTTACTTGAATTGACCTTTTTTTTTTATCTTGAGAAAGTAGCTTTTGTGTGAGCGTGTGCTGCATGTGTATGTGTAGGTGTTTGTGTGTTAGCATGAACGTGCATGTGTGAGTGTGTGTGAGAAGGAGCGTGTGTTCACATAACTGTGTGTTAGTGTGAGCGTGTAAGTTTGTTTACGTGTGAGAGTGTGTATGTATGTGTATGTATGTGTATGGGTACCTGGCCCCTCAAGGTTAGAAGGTGCCCCTCTTGATACGTTATACTGGATATGTAATTCTATATACTGGTAGATTAAGGTGAAATACCATCATTATATGAAAAGAAAAACACACAACTGAGGGAGTGAAATACAACTTCCGCTGTAGTGCACTGTCTTTTGTGCACTATAACTCCTACGACTCACATCATCATTATGGCGGAGGTCATGGACAGTTTTATCTGCCATTTTTAATAAAAAATACGTATTTCTATAAATGTTTATGTGTATGATTTTTTTTTAGTTTTGCCGTGTGTTATGCTTCCCTCTAGGAAGGAGAACCTAAAAAATATGTAAGTTTGGGCTTCTTAATGCACATATTTCTACCCAAATTGCAGTGACAGGCAGTTTAAGGTACCGTATACACCTTATAGTGAGCATATTATGGAATTGAGATTAACATACGTCATCTATGAAGCAGTGAAATTGTTAAATTGCAGCAGGATTTGTGTATATCCGGAACCTCCCTCTGAAGTCGCTGTTTGCTGAGGACACCGCACCCTTTACTGACACGGAATTAAGGTGAAAATCTGTAATAGTGCGATATTTGAGCTTTTGGAGGAACCTACACATTAACCCATCGAGGAAATGGTTAACAATCTGCAGAGCATTTGATGGACTTCTTACGATAATACACTTACTTACTATATTGTCAGTATTAACTTCTAATTGTAGTATAGATTGATCGCGGCCTCCCTCTACTGGCTCACACTGGAAAGAAGCTGCAGAAAACGAAACAAATGTCCCAAATACTTTTCTGACCGTTTTTTATTGTTTTATGTTTTCATTATTTGTCTTTGTACCGCATGAAATCCTTATTGTTCACTAAATAAAACCTGTTGTTTTTATGTATTCTGCAGTGCGATGCGATACGTTCAGCACATAACATTTATGAAAAGGGTGAAAAAGCGAGAGGGGGCTACTTAGGGGTAGAAGAAGTTAAATAAACAAACAAATGGTTAAGCAAATGCACTAAAAATGCAATTTCAAACAAAAAAAAACTGTTACTGAGCCCCGTGATCCCACCATAACATCACCGGCATCCACAAGTTACAAAGGAGATACCCAACGGGATCAGGGAATTGTGGGTCCACCAAACATGGAAAAGAGGAATCCTGTTTAACCCTATAAGTTCATTGCGATGATCGGAATCCATAAAGGTTGGATATTCACCCCATCTTAGAGCTTCCTTGGACACAAGCATGAGTTGTAATCCTTATTATTAGATGCACATTTTTTATGTTTTATGGGTTTTTTTCACTGATCCTGAAGGTTCTCTACAAGATGAGCGACAAAGGGCTTCTTGCACAGCGATAGGCAAAGGACACCGGTGTCATTGGAAAGGTTTGTGAAGGTCAACAGAACATCATTAGATTGTCCACAACAGACACCAGAAATTGTCCGCCGTGAGCAATGTTGGTGCCCCATCCCTGTCCTTAGACGTACTTCTACCAAAACCTTTATCCCAGGTAGGACTGGCCACCTGGAACACCAAAACTTACTGTGCGGCCGCGCATATCCGGCCATCGACCTCCACAGTCATCTGACAGCTGCTGGCCTTAAAGTGCCACGGTTGCCCCCTCAGCGCCAGTCCATTTACGCCTCCGTTAAATTTTATTCCCATCTGGAATTAATCCGGACGCTCAATCAATCCATTTACCAAGGAACATTAGATATTTGTTTAGATTTTGTCAGAGAAAGGGTCTGATCCGTTCCATGTACAGCGCTGCAGAATATGATGGTGCCATATAAATCAATAATGATAAATAATGATGCCCTCTATGTATAAAGATGTCCTTGCACCCATTCAGACATCCCACAATCTGTGGCTTTAAACGGATTTCATTTATGTTCTAACGCCAGCAGGAGGGCTCATAAACCGAACACCGCGGGGTAATTATCTCAACCCCGAATCAGCGCAGGGTAAAGTTACCGATACCACGAATCGGAAGTGTCGTGTGTTGTCGATTCGTTGCTTAGTAACGAAGCACGCTGACTGGCAACAGTTCTCGCAGAAGGGACAGAGCGAGCGATCTTTTTATCGCACCGGCTGAATGATGGCAGAGACGGAGATCGACGGCGATCAGGGGCTCCGCAGCTCGTTCACCACCTACATGGCGGAGGGGGAGCAGCTGTGCCAGAAGGGGGAGTACAAGAAGGCGGTGGAAAGCTTCGGCAATGTGAGGAGGGGGAGCGGGGGGGGGCAGGGGGTTCCAGGGGTTCATCCTCGGGTGATATGGATTATTGATTGGATATTGCCGTTACCGATCCGTACACTGCGGGGATCAATGACTGCGACCGGCAGACTCACCGGGAGGGCGGAGGCAGCCATCGATTTATGCGCTGTGAGATCCCGTAAATGTAATAAATCGGTCTTAACGAAACCCTCTGCATTACCCTCCAGTAAGAACCGAATTTAATAGCTTCACTAAACTCCTTTATTCTAAACTCTTACTCCCTGCCCCCCCCCGGCATTATCTACCCCCCCCCGGGCATTATCTGCCCCCCTGGTCATCCCTACTTTCTCCCTTGCTGGGGAGGGAAGGTTTGTTAAGGAGCCCACTTGCTCTGATTTGAGGTTTAGGGCCACTAAGAGAACCCTTTTCTTTTCTTTTCTTTTTTAATATACGAAAAGCATTTTCCCTGCAGCCATGTTTCTATATAACCCTAGCACCCCCCCCCTGACTGGATCATCTCTGTGCTCCTTTTATACGCCCTTTCTTGTGTGGTTCGTTTTAGTGAATGGATCGGACTTAGTAATAAATACACAGCCTGTTGTCTGGTGTGTTTTGGACCTTTATATTCTTTACTACAGGGCCAGATTGGCGATGACGAGGCGGCCCTGGCACTTGTTTCGCTAGCGGCCGCCTGATGACAAAGTGTTGCTGCCCACATTTTTTGGCAGTCTTGTTAATAAGCTCGGGTGGATCTGAAGCTTGTGATCTTGTGATTGGTGTGATCTCTAGCTCTTGGCACACTGCGTATAAAAGATCCAGTTATAGAGTTACAATACGGCAGTCAACCAGATGACCTACCCATTACTGATTGTGTCTCACTAAAAACTCAAGTACACATAGACCAGATTGTTTTGAACACGATGAAAACTGAAGTTATACATAGTTATATATATATGAGGACAAATGGTTTAGCAAAAAAGGCATAGAAAGGTTGGACACATCGTAACACTGTTTACACTGTTTCCTGAATTTCAGGCTCTGATTCTTCAGCCCTCGGAGAAGCACTGCTTGGTCGCTCGCTCAAAGTGCTTCTTAAAGCTTGGAGACCCGGAATCTGCCCTACGAGACGCAGAAGCCTCTCTACAGGAGGAGAGCGAGTTCTTCAGGGTAAGACCCATCGCGCATGCAGCCATTAGGCCCATTATTGAACTTATGTGGCCTGTAAAGCCCTCCTGTGCCCTTCATTTTATGACATTGTTATTTAATAAGATGAAGTCCTTCCTTATGTTACCGTAAAATGTCTTTAAAGAGAAGCCACACTGTGCCCCACAGAGTATAACTCATATTCCTTGAAGGGCTGCTCCAAGGTGTCATGGTTTAGATCTCGATCAGAGGCACGGTCTCCTGAAGGTCGCTCACATCTCCCAACATCTTCTTCTTCTTTTAAGTTTCTGGTGAAAAGCCTGATCATCACATTCAGATACATTAAGATCACATTCATGTTTTTACCACGAATAACAATATTTCTGTTGATGGAAACACAAAAAACAAACATTGGATGTAGAGTGCGTTACTTTTGCTTCTTGCAGGGACTTTACCAGAAAGCCGAGGCTCTGTATGCCATGGGAGACTTTGAATTTGCCCTTGTCTATTACCACAGAGGGTTCAAACTACGACCCGAACTCCAAGAGTTTCGCTTAGGCATTCAAAAAGCACAAGAAGCGATCGAGAATTCTGTGGGAAGTGAGTAACCTCAAACGTGCATTTAGTATGTTGTTGATAAATAATGTACATATTAGGAGTCTCTTATCACGCGAGTTTCCATGTAGTCATTGCTTACTTTATGCCGGTACGTCGACTTAGTCCCCCCCATGCCATTTATGTACTTTAATCACAATACATATGTGAAAAAGTCCAAAGTCCGGCTACTCTTCTGATGATGAAAATGATTTTGTAGACCTTGGATTTAGTCACGTGGATTGTAGGGCTGTTAAGACGTTGTTGTAGCTTTGTGCATTGTTTACACTGGGGGTACACCGAGTATCGATGTTTTTTACAATAAATATGAAAGTAGTGTTTTACCAAACAGATCTTAAGCGTCTAACAGAGTTCTCTGTCTCTCTGCAGCTCCTTCCTCCGTCAAACTAGAGAATAAATCCGATATCTGTTTTCTGAGCAAACAAGAAGAGGTAGGAGTTCAATAAAAGGGGTCATCGTTTATCAAGATAGAGTTATGATCCACACCTGTGAACACAGCTTTAAGAAGCGTAAATAGCCGGCGGATTCATTGTGGCGCCATTTTAAAGAAATAGATCTGCTGCGGCGCCCTTAATACGCTTTCCAGCTTGTTCTGTGTTATTTTAGGAGCCATGACCAATGTTCTTGTTTCTCCAACGCTAGATGTCATTTACAATGGAAGGAGATCTGTCACTTTATCAAATCCTCTATTCCGCAGTCTGGAATCCATAATATAGCCACGTAATGGTGGTTGCTATTTACAATAATCACTGAAATAGTGATTATTAGTGAATAAATAATGCATACCAGGAGAAATACAGATCTGCAAGTAAACGGAATATTATAGAGGCCTAAACTGGGTATATCAAGCTTCGTGGTTAGTAGATTAATGTGCGTTGGAGCTCACTGTCAAAGACAAATTGTGTTTTCAGCGAGGATGTAATCGATGACCACAAGATGATGTCATTGATATGTATAATTTAATATGCCCGCTTTTATTACAATGTAGAGCAAGAGAGCGAAACAGAAGGTGACAATTAAAGCCCCCAAGAAGGACACAAAGCAACAGAAGAAGGTGGACCCATTAAGAAGCCAAAAGACTGCGCGGCACCTCCTTGGAGAACTCTACAGTGATAAGGAATATCTGGAGTCTCTTCTGAAGGATGAAGGTGATTACCGTGTAATGAAAACATTTCTTTTAGCTTAGGACCTCCAAGTCTCTAAAACATTGGACACTGCTGGATGAAATGTATTATCCGAGATATCAAATAGACTCATGGATCCAAAATGTCAACCCAAGAAGGAAGACGTGTTTTAGTACCACACTCCTTAAAATAATAATTTCGTGAGTTAAATATACACAGAAATTGACAAGTCGTGAGCCAAGTCCACCCGAGCCGATCTGCACTGCCTCATCAGATTCAGGAAAGTCCCAAAACGGGGGACCCAAACGTGAAATGTGAGGAGCTCGGCTCCGGCTCACACTCCGCCACTCCTGATGAGCTTGGCCAAGCTAGGAGTTGGTCTTGAGTCCGGTTCATGCCCACATTGGCTCAGCCAGTGAGACTTATGTAAAGGGGCATCTATACCTACTTTTCATCCTGTCACCCCATTGTTTGCATTAAAAATCGGATTTATATTCTCACCGGTAATCCACATTTTGATTTTGATGTTTCTGCCCACGCAGATCTTGTGAAAGAAAACACCAGAAGTGGCATAAAGCTACAGGACTTGATCATGCATGGCATCACGTATTTAGACACCCGCACAGAGTTCTGGAGACAGCAAAAGCCCATCTATGCCCGTGAAAGAGATCGCAAGATCATGCAGCAGAAATGGAACCGGGATAAGAAGCCGACTGACCCCAGCAGATACATTCTAAAAAGTTTGGAGGAGATTGACCAGCGTATGTAACCTCAGCCTTCACCACAATACATTACAGCGGAAACGGCGGGGTTATCCGCGGGCTGTAATTAGACGTCGCCTTACGGGGCACAGACATAGCAGATTTATTTTACAGAGATGTGCTAATAATCATAACTATGGTGCACGCAGATCATTTTTAGGGTTATTTTAAAAGGTAAACTAGATAGCACGGTTAAGATAAACCCAAAGGTCAAGATATGGCAAAGAAAAACATTACAGAATAAAAATAAGATATGGGAAGAAAAAGCTATTTTATAAAAAATGAGAGCATTTCTCTATTTGGTGATCGGTATTACAGTTTATTGATAGTATTACCGTGTGTCATAATATGTCTGGCTTTTCTCTTATTTAAAGTGTATCCAAATAGATCTGTTTATTCTTCATCATATTACATGATGCTGATTTCCCCCGTTACTCCTCCTGTATTCCCCCCCAGTCTCACTTAAAGGTAACGCAGAGGAGAGCTGTAAGAAGGCCCAGCGAGTGCTGAAGACCCTTCAGAGCTGGCCAGGAGAGGACATCCCCAACAGACAGGAGCTGATTGGGAACCTTTACAGCTGCATTGGCAACGCGCAGATGGACGCGGGACGGATGGAGACGGCGCTCCAGAGCCACCAGAAAGATCTGGAGATTGCAAAGGAATGGTAAATGCAAGAAATGAGTGTTTCACCTGTACAATAATAGCTGCTCTTAGAGGCATCGTCTACCCTCTTACACTACGTTACAAATACCCCAGCACATCCTTGCACGTGGGGAGTTCACCAATGAATCCTAGAACGTGGTAACCTCTGCGCATGCAGGGAGGTGCTGCTTTGTGTTGAGACGTGACGAGTTACGATGTTTAACTGACTGCATCGCGGTATTAAAAGAGAAAACTCTTCTTACAGCGACCTCCCTGAAGCAAAATCCCGGGCCCTGGATAACATCGGGAGAGTTTATGCACGGATTGGGAAATTTAATGATGCAATCAAAGTGTAAGTAATGTCTCCGGAGGATGGGGGTCTGTCCAGAAAATAATATAATTTGTGTGAGACCACAAAGCACCACAAGTCAGGGAGACCTAGTGCATCAGCGGGCATGCAGATCCTTTAGCCCCGCCATAGGAGGACTCCCATCATTTTCTATTTCTAGTATCAGATTAACACTTATTGTGCCGTTTTCTTTACTGGCGTAATCTAACGTTACCAGCGGTATATGAGCCATTTGTATGGGTATTAGCTCTGCTATCTCAGCCTAGTCTTCTGACTCTGTATCACCTGGGAAGTCTCGCATTTGATGAGGAGTCTCCGGGTGAAGCCCTGATTCTCTGGGTCTCCAGGTCACATAAAGTGGGCTTTGGCGATGCCTGCTCCACGTCTTTTAAATTCCCAGTACGCTTATCGCTTTGCCTGCGGTAAACAACACGCGGCTCAGTCTTAATCGCTTACTTTAACCTAATCGGACACTTTGACTAATGGCAGTCTACCGAGCACTGAACGTCATTAGCGTGGCCGTATGAGCGTGGTGCTTAAGGAGGGAAATGCACACAAAGTATGACATAACCGACAAACAATGGCAGCCTTCATGTCTGCCGATAGAGTAGGTTGTAATAAAACGAGATAAAATGAGGTTCTTGTCAATACCAACCTACATTACTGTGTGCAGCACCATATGTTATGCTCAAGGAGAAATATATTTTTTCCGAGGGACCTCCTCTCACACATTTATTCCAAGCGTGATAAAAGCGAGTTGTTGGATTCACTTTCTGCCTGTTTTCGTTGGTTGCGTAAAGCAGATTTACTATAGTATGGAGTGGATATCATACGGGGCTTTGTGGACAGCATTCCTAATAAACACTCAGCTTTTACATATCCATTGGCCGTAAAATCTGCCACAGGTGGGAAGAGAAGATCCCTTTGGCAAAATCGAGTCTGGAGAAGACCTGGCTGTTCCATGAAATCGGGAGATGCTATTTGGAGCTGGAAGTAGCAGCCGAGGCTAAAGAATATGGAGAAAAGTCACTCCTGGCAGCAGAGGAAGCCGAGGACGTTGAGTGGCAGCTTAATGCTAGTGTTTTAGTGGCACAAGCCCAAGGTAATTGACCAGCATTCTGGCCATCGTAACGATGAAAGATAAATATTCCGGAGATTGTAATAAGCAGACACAATACATCTGCAATAAGGACTCTGGAGACTAAATTGCTGAAGGCCTTGGTTAGCTTTTTCAACATAGACATCGTATTTTTGGATAAGAGTAGCTGACAATGTCTATTTCTGTGAGTGCAGTGAAGCTAAAGGATTACCAGTCGTCCGTCTCCAGCTTTGAGAAAGCACTTGAGAGAGCAAAACGGCTTCACAACGAGGATGCAGAAGTCGCCATCTTGAATGTGAGTATGGAAGCTCTTTGTCTGATTGTATCGTGATATATCTGTGCTTGGAGTGTTTCCAGAATCTCGTATTAATTGTTACCCACAATGCACGCGTTATTACACGGTTTTACACGTGGTTATAACGTTATTACACGTTAGGATGGTTATCATCGCATTCATCCACTAGAACAAGAGATTTTTGCGCCAATAGTGACTGTTTTCAATATTCTCCACAATAGCATAACGGCTGCTGTTTATTATCCTTCGTCGTTGTGCTTTTGTCATTAAAAGGCTTTGGAAGATGCAAACAGAAAACTTCTGGAGCAGCTGAAAATAGATCACGATGACAATGAGAAGGAAGATCGTACACCTGGTAAGTTTCCCGGGTAAATCACTTTATTTTGCGGCATTGATTCTAAAGTCCCAACCACGATTAACATCGACTTTGTCTTCCAGAAGATAACCCAGGAGGCGGTGAGGAGACAAATGAGGAAAGCAGCTCGAGAGGCGCTGCCTGAAGCCAAATGTAGACCTGTTACAGAAAAGATTGCTGGATCCAGAGGCTGGGGTTATCGGACTAAATAAAATGTGTAAATAAATCATCTTAAATATCGTGGTTATTTTCTTGGTTAAAAGTTTAATGCTATAAGGACACTCAGCTCCATGAGCATGCACCTGTACTGCCATCAAGACCAAGAAAATAACATGCACACGGCTGAATAATTCTCACGCTAGAGCCGTGGCGGATTTATCAGCTTCTAGCACTAGGTATCTACTAGGGAAAGTGTTCCTATTTGTACATCTTTGCTACCCTATAAATACACACACACTATTCCTTTAAATTAACAGCGCTAGGCCTAGGGACCAAAATATGTACATAGACAGTAAACTGCTTACATGACAGGGAACATAAAATGCCCCCTGAAGTTGCCGCTAAAAGTGGGGGCCGCTTCAGAATC